>NC_056730.1:479481930-479491930 GCF_019279795.1 Protopterus annectens
ATATTGGGTTGATGAAGATGTCCTTTTGGCATTCCTGATAGTCATTATGTGAGGGAGGGAGGGAGGGAGGGATAAGTGAAGCCAGGCCTTCATACACCATGAATTACAGTGCCTCATGTTACCTAGGGTGATCAAATAGGTTCATAGGTTCATACTAGGCTATCTGCCCTAGGGCATTTATAAGCCTAGCCAGAGTGTGTTTAATGCTGCCTTAGGGTATCATGAGGAGAGGTGCCCACCCTCATTCTCTGAGGTCATCTACCTCTGAGGTACATTGGAAGTTAAATCAACATCTTCAGACTTCCAAAAGGACCTGTCTCCCACGCCCTTATCTAGAACATTGCTATTTAATGCCAGACCCATATGAAACAGACCTGGTCTTATGTTAAACTTACTACATCATTATTACTTGCAATAGAGGCTTGGCTTGATCACTGCTTTGAGTCCCTTCTTATGACTTCCATTCTGTCAGGTCTTCATGTCATTCAGAGCCCAAACTGAAGTAATATCAGTTTGTGGTCATCATTTGTCTTGTGTCACAGATTGGTCTCGCTTACATTAATTGTAGCTTCATCAGCTCCTTTAAATATGTATTCAGCACAGGAATTAATTGCAGATTTCTTCGTATCATTGTTCACCAACTTACAATATTTTCGCTAAGATTTTCCAGATTTTCCTGATCATTCAAGATGGTAAGTCCTGGATGATTTTAACTTTGATGATAAACTTACCATGGAACTTGTGTATATTATGGAAGGGCTTACCTTTACTCAAGTCATTTGCTCTGCTAATCATTGAACTGATCTGAACCCTCAGACCTTATGGTCATTCCTATCTCATGGATGGACCATTTTCTAGATCACTTCAAGCTATGGTTCTGGCAATGATTTTGCCACCCACTGTTAAGCAGGTCATCTAATGTGATTTCAGAAACATCTCTTCTGGCATAATGATGCCCTTGATATACTGACTCTTGGCACAGATCAGTACTAATGAGCTTGATTTTCTACAACATCAACACAACAGTTTGGAGGGATAGAGATATTTTGCAGAGGATACTGCTGCTGTGGAACAGACTCCCCATCCACATAAAACAAACATTACCCTTGTCCATTTTCAAGTGCAAGCTATATCTATGGATGGGAGACAGAAAAGTTACCCCACAGCTGTCCTCTGTACTATTAATGGACAGAGGCAGCTCCTAAATGTTTTATCCCATGCATAGGTTCCCTCAAATTAACTATGGTATGATCCCAGTTATTTTCATTAGGGGTAATATATAATCATCAACCATGGGATGGGTAAGGTCAATCTATACCCAAATGGAATACGTTATGTTGAGCACAGAAAGAGAAATTGACTAGGTTAAAAACTGCCCACAATGGCAGATAGCCTAGTACTTACCAACACATCTATATGCTACCAAAGGCCTATAATAGAGCCCATTCTACTTCCCTGGATGATGTCCCAAAAATTGCCCTCCTGGTCTCTAACATCCACTTCCAGCATTATTTACAAATACTGTTAGATCAGTTTGCAATATAGGCAAATGCACATGGCATCCAATTTAATGCAAATAAGAGTAATAGTGTTTGTTTAAAAAACAAACAAACAAATATGAACCACCTGTATGCAATAAATGGACAAATTAATAGATGCAGTATAGATGGTTGAGGATTTAGGAATAGCTGTTAGCACGAAGTTATCTCTTGATAGATATGTTCTGGGAATTTGTAAAATAAAACTTTATGATCAATAAAAATATATTGGTTATTGTAAGAGCCAGATCACCTAAGTTGTTGATACCATTATATATTGCCTTAGCTGTGCCACTTTCTATATGTATCCTAAAGTAAATGATGAAATACTTGAAATGATTCAGAAGGTCTTTACTAGAAAAATTACCTCCATTAGGTCATTACTGTATCTCAAGAGATTAAAAGAGTCAAATTAATATTTTATTTGTTATAGACTCGGGAGGGGTGATGTAATATTCGTTATAAAATATACAAAATCAAAGACTGGTATTCTCTTTGTATTTAAATTTAATTTCTCATGTGTTAATACTTGCAATATCAAGTTATTGCTGTGGACATAAAATGTCACAACAGCATTAAAAATGCAGTTTTATATTTCAGGCTAGCCCAGGTGTAGAACTTTTTACCAAGAGTAAGGAGAGAATTTGATTATATCACTAATTACAAAATGAGATTGGATGAATACTTGGAATCAAATGAATACAGGCCCACTGCTATTGTTACAAACTACTAGATGGTCCTTACAGACCGAATTATTTATAACCTTGAAGTTGAAACTTAGCTGCAGCAGAGCATGTACACCTTTCACCTGTCTTAACAGCTGAAAAGTGGTTCGACCAGGAGCTTTCCTAGTCATGCAGATAGGTTACAATAAGCATGGAGAAGGTCTCACCTAACTGGGAAGTTTAGAGCAGATAACCATTATGCCATTTACCACTCAGAAATCTCTTTTGAGAAGGTAGTTCATGCCCTGTGAGATTTCTGTAGCCTAGCACTAGCCTTTATTTATTTAACATTTGTTAACCGGGGGTGACTATGGTGGTGCAGCGGTTAGTGTTGCCGCCTCACAGCAGGAGGTTCTCTGGTTCAATTCTCGGCTGGGGTGCCTTCTGTGTGGAGTCGGCAAGTCCTTTAGGTTTAGGTCTCACAGCAACAATGAGAAATGACTGCTTAATACTAGGTCATCAAATATTGTAATCCAGTTTGTTACTTGTTTTTTGGCTGCAAATGACATCATGAATCATGACATTCTGACTGATCATTTGAGAACCCACTTCAGTTATACTTGTAGTGTACTTGAGTGACTCGCCTTTTATATGTTTGGTCACTTTCAGGAAACAATTTCAGGTGTTACTTCATCTGTTCTTTCTGCTTACATGTCACAGGGCTAAACTTTTACTTCATTATGTTCTTTAGGAGATGTGATTCAGGATAGAGTTATGTGTTGCCATTGTTATACAGATGTTATTCATGTATACTTCAGATTCTGTCTGATGCATGTGCCCAGCTTTACTGCCGCAGAGCATTACATGATGGCATCTGATCTTTGAAAGATTCAAATCATTTAAAAATGAATTCATCTGAGATTATGCTGATGCTTGTGCTTGTCACTGTGAATCTTTCACAAGACCCACTTTTATGGTGAAAATAGATGGAGGGGTTGTGTCCTAGCTGTAAAATCTAGGGGATGCTTGAAAACTCTCTAACGTCCAGGCCCCATGACACAGAGGAATAAGGCACTGACTTTATCCAAAATGTCCCATGTTTTACTATCACCACTGGTACTGCAGGGACTAGGCAGGAGCAGATGGGAGCAAATTGCCAAAGCCAGCTTGCCCATATGGGGAGATGGGAGATATTTGTCTAACTGTATTGGCAACACATACAGGAGTGCAGCTGAATAGCCACAGCAAGGAGCCAAGCATGCCATTGCTATGTACAAGTGAATAACTTAGCCAGGAAGTTAATCATGTGTAGTATCATGCATGCCTGTCCTGAGAAGCAACAATAATGGAACATGCATGTTAATAAGGGTGGTGGGGATAGGTCTGCAGGATCATTAGATTGGCTCATTCACAAATATCTGACTCTTAACTCCACCTACAAATGAATGGGCTGGAGAGCTACCTTCCCATTGGTGGACTGATAGGTCAATTAAGTGCAGGAACTGGCAGCCAGTGGGCAGATCCTGTGGATCTACAAAACACTCTGGTTAAGGGCCAGACATCAGTGGTTGTCATGTCATTTTACTGCCATTTAAAAAAATATCTCTCAGGTTCCCCTGCTCTGTGGCATAGAGAGATGAAGCTCTGACTTTAACCCAGATGAAGTGCATTTAAATAGCAACTCAGGAAAGGGAAGACCTGGGTAGAGGATGATGGGAATGAGTGGCACACCCTGGCTCATTAATGTGGGGGGGGGGTCATGGTTGGTCAAATTGCTTCCATTCATCTGAATGTTTGCACAACAATTGTTTATTTTTATTTATTTATTTATTTATTTGCCTTTGGTTACTGGAAAGCCCTGACTGGATTATGAAAGACCCCTTTACAGTGCAGGCTCTAGGATAAAAGATCCATAACCATATTTATTGAAAGTAAGACATTCAAAGAAAATAATAGTCACAGTATCATGGGATGGAACGTGGTTTTCCAAACCAGTGATGGCAGCCCTCATAAGCATGGATGCGGGAGCATGTAACTGCCATAAGATGTCATGCAATGCCCTTGCTGTCATGGAGATGCTCACAATAATGTTCTTGGGCAGAGTTAGGAACCAAACCATGGAAACCTTGATGGCAGCCTGTGTGATGGCACCCAAGGAAGATAGGTCTGATGGTCACTAGGCAACTGAGTAAAAATAATATATGAAAAAACTCCCAGACTAAGCACTTAATGCTAGCTTTATTCACTGCCACAATATTTCTTGCCTTAGTATTTTTTCATATAGATTCCTGCAATATGCCATGCCCGGGGCTTACTAATGGTGACCTTCCTCAGTCTCAATGCATTGTCAGAGTGCTGACTTGTATTTCTTACAACAGTTGTGCCACTGCTGTATTAGGAGGGTCTAAATAGGCTACCCTTCTGTCACCAAGTCAGTCATTAAGATCATAGTTTCAACTTTTAATGGCTTACACATTCTGTATCCTGCTTATTTGAAATAGCTCTTATATCCCTATACCCACAGTGAAGTGGAGATGACTAGGTGAGTACCTATTGATTGTTCCTAGCTTTGGATGAAGGCCTTAGGTAGCATTCTTTCATCTTCAAGCCACCATTCCTATGGATACAGCAACTTTCCCTGATTCAAGAATGTGGTACTGAGGCCTCATTTGTGAAGTCCTTTAAATACCATCTATTCATCAGAGTTTATTTTAACCCAAACAGACAGCCTCTGTATCAATAACCTTCATAACATCTTATATTTACATTCTGTTTTAACAATATTTTATTGTATTTTTTCTGTCTGGCATGCTGTTTTTGTAGGATTTTAAACTGCATGGTAATTAGCTTTTAAGCTTTAATTCCTAAATGATTTGCCAGAAGTCATAAATAATAAGTTTCAGACTTCATAACCTTCATAAAAATGCATGTTAAAAGTAAGAGTTCTATCAACTTTCTCGAATTTATACAAGAGCAATTTTTTAGTTTTGTTATAATATTACCCCACAGGTGGCCTTGACTTTAATAAACTAAAAATTAAAGATAAAGATTAAAACAGCTACAATCTGATTCACGTTTGTTTTTATTTCTCCTGGATATACAAACAACTTATGAAGTCAATGCAGTGTAGTCAACATATCTGAGAATTCCATTTTTCCACAGTTAATGAGTTATACTATACATACCTCACCCCAACAAATTATTGTATTTAACTGTGTGGTACTGTAGTAGCTAATTTAACACTTGTCATACAGTATTGCAAATATGTTAAGATTTGGGGTAGGGATCATATAACAGAAAGTTAATTAAACTAGGAATGGTAGATTTGAATCTCTGACAGTATGCAGCATATGCATCAAGAGACTGGATTCAAACATAAATCAAAAGTGTCAATATTGATTATATTCTGCTTTGCCAAATGCTATATTTACTTAAGATGGAAAAAAAAATCAAAGCAGTAAGTGTAAGAGAATGATTGTATACTTTTATAATTACTAAGGGCCCTCTGCTTAATAGACTGTGTAGCGTCTTTGAGGAACCTGGACAATTAACATTCAGTCAGTTTTCTATGTCACTGTATTTGTACGGCATGCCAAAGTAATACCATTATTTTGTTTTGGACAACCACATTTTACAAGAACTGAAGCAATTATACCGTCAGGAAGGCAACTTATTCTGCAGCTGATTTATGGGAATAAAATGTTTAATTGTTATTCAGTTACTGCATACCATAATGACTGCTGTTTAAAAGTTTGGCCAATGGTTAAGATTAGCTTGTCTTATATATTACTGACATAACCACCCAGTGACCATATCTCACCATGAAATGCATATTGATGTCCTAAGTATTTTCAAGTAAATATATCTATGTGCAGCAGAAAATGTACAAATAATAATAAAACAATAAAAATGTAAATGAGAAAATGAGCACATTATAACTTTGATACCATCCGACAAATGTTCCTTATAGCTGTTACTTTTGCAAGTTTGTAAATATGTCAGTTTCCAAATGTATCTCTAAAACATTGCAGTTTAATAAATGTGCAAAACTGCAGCATAATAAATTATATACCACGTAAAACTCTACTGCCAATTATTAGCGGACCGGAGTTCCGCTGTGGCGACCCCTAAAAAGACACAAACAAAAGTATAATACTCGTTCATATTCAAGTTGGGGTATTCCTTGTATTTGTTGTATGAAGTGAATTTTTTCTTGCATATATCCATGAATGTATGTAAAATGTTTCCACACCTAATACATAAGAGTGTTGGCTCAAGTGAAACTGTATAACCCTTAAGATCACCCATAATGAATTATGTTGACTATGCGTGACACTGAATGTACTTATTTGTTAACTGTTCTATATAATGTATCTTTTATACTTTTGTATCTTTTGTATCTAAACTGTATAATGTATTTTGGAGCTTTTCTCCCCAGGCCTTCATTGAAAATGGATCATTTTGGCCCAGTGGACTTCCCCGATAATCAAACTGGAAATAAATAAATGACCTAGCACCATAAAATCCTACAAATAATTGTATGAACTTGTCAAAAATATTCCATGTGAACTGGCATACTCAGCCATGATATTAAGTGCATGGAATCATTATTTTCATGAAATATACATAATAGTTGTTTTTCAGAGTTCTTCATGAGTATTATAACTATTATATTTTAAGATTCAAGTCAGTATGCACTGCCTGAACTCAAAAATATTTCATAATCTTCATTATAAGTTCATTTTAGCTCAGCACTGTTTGCTATGAAGGTTAAATGCCTGCCATTATCTGTTTCATGATCTCTGTTTCCTGAGGTGTATGAACCCCAATTTACTATTTGGAGATTCACTCTCTGCATGAGGGAGTTGCCTGTTAGGCAATTCATCTTTAGAGCTAAAGCTGAGGGTGAGAGTTGCTGGGCAGTCTTCTGTCACCCTAAACCTCTCTTCAGGCAGCACACTGACATTTTGTGCTTGAAATGGTGAATAGACACATGCTCCCACATGTTCTCATCACCACTTCAGTGTGCTAGTATCAGTTTCTCCTCGATTATGTTGAGTTCAACTAGGGCTAACTCCTTACCTTTAGCTACCAGGTGTCAGTCTGAAGGAGGAAGGTCCCTCAGACTTCCCAAGTAAGCAGAGATAGTCACTGTCTACTTGACTCCTTTGTATGCACTGCCTTTCAGCCATGATCTGCTAAGTGGAATAAGGTTATTAGTATACTGTTTGCAAAATCACTTTTTGTACCAGGTGTGGAGATTGCAGCTGTCTTTTTCATTTTATTATTTTTTTGAGATTGTATCTGCCTTGATCACAAAGTAGCATTTTGAAAATGTGCAATGAATTTTTGCAGTGAAAAAAATTTAAAACATCCAGAATTTAAATGTCACATTTGCTTAATGAAATGTAGCTTCACAACTTTAATCTGTATTTCACAGTTTTGCACGGGAATTATGACACCATAACTGATCTTTTCTGGTCACTTCAGTAGTAAGCTCTGCACAGCTTCTCAGTTATAGATGAAAACATATTAAAACACTTGGCTCTGTCTGTTACATTACAGGATGTCTTTCCATAGTGCATTCTTTATAGCTCACACTATACCACGAAGGCATCTTGTAAGACTGCACCTATCACTGTACATTTTGAAAAATATTTCTTTTTGTGTGATCTGGGAATGCAGAAATGTTGTCATTTCCATCAAATTACTACATCACAAGGCAGCAATAATTCACTTTATCTGAATATGTGATCCTAAATGAGTTTGGTGTTCTAATAAATTCGTATTTTATTATCTGAGGACTACATTTTTGTGTCACGATACGTATAGAGGAGGAGACCCTTTATGGTATATGCTTGCGGAGGTGTTTATGCTTTTGGTTTTATCCTAAATGAGTGTAAAGAAGTCTGCTACTAAAGTGACCACACTAATGTAAAAAAATGTAATGCTGCAGCATTGTTATTGTTGAGCAGTACAGCCTACATGCTGAAAACCATTTACAATGTGATTATAGTTCAGCATCTGTATCATAACAAACACAGAGATAGCAAAAAATCTAGCAGAAAGTATGACACAGTAACTGCATTTTATTATGCAGTAATAGCATCGCTGATCTCTTCTTTTCTTTTTGTTTAGACTTTGAAGATTTTAAATTTGTTGACTGTCAGTTTATTAACAGCAACAATACACACGTCAAAACTGGGTGCCAGATTTCTTTTGATGATGACTACAGTGCCTATTGGATATATTTTGTTAATTTTCTGGGAACACTAGCTGTGCTACCGGGAAACATTGTGTCTGCCTTGCTGATGGACAGAATTGGACGCCTGACAATGCTAGGTATGTTCTCAAAACTGTGAAGTCTTTGAAGCTGAAGAGTTGAAGTGTACAGTTCTTTGCCAGTTAAATGTGCTCCTAATATGGGTCAAGGTAAAGCAAGTTCAATTATTCACTAGTGTTTGTATAATAATGTTGCATGAAGGCCAAATGGTGGCAGAACATTTGTGATAGTGTTGCTATTTGTAGGCTGCATGCACCCAGCCTTTGTTTTCTCAGTGTTTAAAACTTTATATCAGTGCATTTTTGCAAACTCTTGACCAAACTGCATAACAAAAACATTTTACTGAAATGTATGTTGCTTTGAACTATCTGAAAAAATATATATGTTTGTTTTGTTGAGTAAAATACCTTTCATGCTTTCTGCAACCCCCACCCCCCCCACCCGGGACATATGCAAGAGAAGCAGAATGTGTACACATTATACCTAACTTCAAACATCAGCTCTTGTTTGCATACAGTCTCACTTATGAATTAATAAACTAAAGAAAAATTGATGTGCAGAGACCAGTCCAAGTTTACTTTTCAAACAAGATGAAGTTAACAGCTGATTCTTTCTTAATGGGAAAATGTGTTGTTAGCAGTCTATAGTGAAACCATACATCTGGGATTCAGAAACAGGTTTGCCCAAAGTGGACTGCAGCACACACAAAAGACTATAAGTCTGTAAAACAGCACACAAGTCAGAATGGCCATTAGCTAACACATGCTGATCACAGAAAGTTATAAGCAGATAAGGTCTGCTAAGTGTGAGACATAATTCAGTAACATTCGGGCAGAAATTCACTTATTTGAAAGGAAGAAGCACCAGCTGGTGTTGTACATGTTAAAAACATCTGCATGTTGATATGAGGATACTAGGAGCAATACTTGTGTTGATAAACCATAACCTCGGTGTAGTATCTTTTACTATAAATGGAAAAGAGGTAGCTCTGTCACAAGACCATGCTAGCCCAAACCCAGATGGAGTGACCAGTGTCCTAGATCCTTCAGACCAGAAGATTATGGACCATTACTGTGTAGATTGCCACCTGGTGGTGCTGTGGTAGCATTGTCGCCTCACAGTAAGACGCTGTCCGGTTCGATTCTCAGCTAGAGCGTCTTCTGCGTGGAGACATGCGTGAATGGGCGTACCTTCGTTGAAGGTTGTGCATCAGGACTGGTAACTCGGTACGTAAAAATCAACTACCAATCATTAGCAGACCGGAGTTCCGCTGTGGCGACCCCTAAAGCCGAAAGACACAAACAAACAAACTGTGTAGATTGCCACCTACTTTGCAGCATTTGCAATATGTGCAATACTAGAGAGGACTGAGAAGGGACTGCATGGGTGCCCTGCATTACCAAGTATGCACGAATGTGTTACATTCATTATACTGGTAGCTGAGCAGTGACCATTGTGTGACACCCCTGATTCCATACTGGCAGCAGCATTATGCATCCTAGAGCAGTCTGTAG
>NC_056730.1:479499430-479524430 GCF_019279795.1 Protopterus annectens
CATGTGTGCACTTCATTTGGTAAGATCCACCACGCTATGCTATTACTAACCCTACCAGGTTGAAACCATTGGTTTTATGCCCATTGGTTGACCTATATGACCCTGAATGGTCATCTACATTGTGATGGGTCAACCAAGCCAGCGCTGTACATTAAAAGTCTGTAACCCATTAAGGGCACTTCTTGCATTTTCTGTGTCTTTTTTTCTTTTATTTAACTCCAAAATAATGTATAGCCTCTTAAATGTTACTAGAAATCTGGACTCTTTCATTGGGTTTTAGGGCTAATGCTATGGGGCTGTTGTACTCATATTTTGAGTCATCTTTTATCCCTTTTTTAAACCATCTATTTACTATTTCATGTATAAACTTTCTTTGCGACTCTGGTAGTCTGTAAGGTGTCAAGTTAACCTTCTCTTCTGGAATGGTTTGAATATGGCACTGAATCAGGCTTGTTCTGCCAAAGCAGTTCTATGGCAGGCACTGGAATCAAAGGATTTTTAAAATTAGAGTGTGAGACTGTTTTTTGGCCTTTAGAAATCTAGCTCAAAACTTCTCATCTCCTCTCATTATTCCTGGCCAGTAAAATCTTGCTAAGATTTTTGTTTTAATCTTGGCTATTCCTTGGCGTTTTCATTATCTGTTACCTAGAGCCTTCCATTATTTGAGGTTGTGCTCATACACTGGGAGAAATGGGTTTAGATCTCTGGCCAAGTATTGTTTCTTTTTATTTTTTTTACCATAGTGAAATCTCTCTTATTGGTTCATTTCTCCTTCTCATCACTCACCTGTTGTTCATATTTTGTTTTCATTTCTGTGGTTTCCTATTTTACCTTTTCTGAAAATTTAGAATTCAGTCCTTTGGAATGCACCTTCTAAGTAAGTGGGTCATTTTCTTCAGTTCTACTAGTAAACTTCTAGTGTCTGCTTTGTAACACTTGTAGGCCACAATGATACCATTACTCTCTGATTTACAACACTTATTGATTTTAACATTGTTTTGGGTATGTCCCTTACTTATATTATTTTCTGCTCTTACTGGCTCCTCTGTCATAGGTCTACCTTGACTTATTTCTTTAAATAGCGTTGGTATGTTCCTAGCTCTGTATTCTTAGCTGTTTTTTATATGTATAGTGCTTCTAACACTATGCTTTAATCTTTGTTGGATTCATGCACTCTAATGAATGTGTCTTAAGTATTACAGCAATAGGATTAACTACCTTCCCAAACAGTTCGTCCTTCTAGTAGGGTAATAAGAATACTGTTTCTCACCTCCATGAATGCATACTCCTTAAACTGTTTTATTAGTAAGGGTTTTCTTTTTACATACATACTCCCCTTTTATCAGCATGTATATTGCCTGAATCAAGCAGTCCTTGCAACTTGCTGCCATCAATTAAAACATTGTACTTAATTAACTTTGAAGAAGCACAAGAACATAATGCAGACTCAACTATTTTATCAGATAGTTCATCACGTTTCATAGACATGGAATCATCATTAGTAGCATGCTTTTCAGTTATAATTTTTACTAGTACTAGTATAAAATCTAAATATGTGACCATTTTTCCACATTTTATTTATTACCAGTATTTGACTCAGATTTTACTACAGGTCTAGACTGTTCATGTCTATACATAGTTTCATGGCATAATAATCCTTATATTAACAGATCTCACCACAAGTTAATTGTATGCTTTAAGTCACATGTTTTATGAGAAAAAGTCCATCTATGAAACTTTTGAAGTTGTGTCTCTAATACCACCAATGCCGAGTAATGCCTTTTTAACATTTTATATCCCTGAAACTCATCCCCGTCTATCTCCATTGAGGCATTCAGTGGTTCTCCAGTCAGCTGGGCTGAAAGGATTCTGGCACATTTAGTTTAGTCCCAATCCCTCTGCTCAGCTTTGTACTCAGAGGTGACTAGATATACCTCAATAGTATTCACCTCAGTTAGTTGCTTTAATGGTGGTACTGCCCTCAGTCTGGCCACTGCTATAATCATTTTGGCTGCAGCAGCAATGATCTACAGTAACTGTTCAAAATTAATCATCTTAGAAAAGGGATCAGTACACAAGAAAACTCAGTAATCTGGAAATAACTCCTGGCATATACCACAGGGCTGCCACTTTCACACTGAGGAAAGGCTTTGCTCCAACAGTTCTGCTCACACAAGTTAGAGAAAATTATATTCAAAACAGGTGGCCTTCTTGCAGACAATGAAAGGTAAGGTATTAGGATGCTGGCACAGAAAAATGTACAGAGAATGTCCTCTGCAGTCCACCATTGTGAAATAATAAAGGCAACATCAGTCCTAGGAAAACAACATATAAAAATATTAGTAGATTATTATTTATTAGAAACATAGTGGATTTGATTAATGAAGACATGTAGACTAGTATCATGGGTTGTGTTATGAATAAAGCACTTGACATTGTATCAAATTTTAAATGCTGGCTTTAAATTAAGGCATGTTTTTTATCTAACTTTTGTATATTCATCAGTAATATATGTTGAAATAGCTGGTTAGAACCTTTGGGAATGGGCAGATAGAAACATAAGGAAAACGTGTGTTAGAGAAAACCAGGAGTGTACACTGAAACACTTTCTGTTTGGATTGTTAATGAGTACAGTAGCCAGATTTATAAATAGAAAAGTAAAGAAGTTTAAATGTTTATTTTAACCTGGGGTTAATAGCCATCTGTTATTGAGTAATGTTGATGATTTAGTGTTGATTGTAAAAGAAATGGAGTTTGTTAAAGATATGTTGGGTAAAGTAAAATATTTCAGGGAAGCCTGAATTGGAAATTAATAAACAAAAATGAAAGAGATAGGGGGGAGATGAGTAAAGTAGAGGATACAGATCTTTTTCTACACCAAAACTGGTACTTTGAATGGTCATATTCTAACAAGAACAGACATTTTGTTGAAGTGGGATAACAATTTGTCGCAAAAGGAAATTATAACTTTTTTGGAATGTTTTTAAGCATTTGCTTAGGATAAAAGGTGTGATTAATTAAGAGTATGCTATGGAGTAAGTTGAGTTTTTATGAGGTCCAGGAGACCATTGAGGAGCCTAGCCCCATTTTCCAACTGCCACAGAGCAATGTCTGGTTAAGTGAATTGCCCAGATTCACACAGTAGTCACATGGTGACTAAGGGAATTAAACCCTGTACAACAGGGAAGATTTTAACAGCTCATAGCCTTAATCCTCTGTACTAATTGCCAGACTAATAGTTTGAGTCCACAGTTCCCAAACCCATGTGTACTTGTTATCTGGAGACTAGTGTACAACCACTCAGAACTAGTTTGAATGTAATTTGGCAATGACGTTTAAACCCTGCTAAAAGTGGCATTATTTATTCTAAGAAAGGAAGGGGTAGTGTACAGATGATGAATCTGGTTGTGTGTGCTTTTTTTTGATTAATTTACATTTATTTGATTGTATACATTTATTACAAGAAGGGAGTAATCTAGTGGATTGGTTACTAAGGTACTGGAGATCAGCAATAATAATTTTAGGGGAAAAAAGAACAATAATAAGTGTGTGGTCTATCCAACCGAGCTGTGGCATTAGAAAGAAGTATATGAAAGAAAATAAAGATAGAAACTAAAAAACTATGGTGTCCTTCAATCATGCAACAACATTTTGAGGTGACATCTTGGGAGGAGTTGTCTAATGATATTCAGAAGGTTTAGATGAATAATTTTCAACTCAGAGTTATGAGACCCTTTAATGAGATTTGCACATGACAGATTACCAGTTAAAGTGCATATGTTGTATAAGGGTGTGCAACGATTGTTTTGTTCTTTATTATACTGTTAGGGGTGGCAATACATTTTTTTTCATTGTTTAACATACAGAGATTTTTTGGGTCTAATTAAATACAAGACTAAAAAGGAAAGAAAAATGAATAATAGCTAATGATGGATATGTGAATGTTTCTGAAAAAGAAAAAAAGCTTAGGGATAGAATCATTAAATCTGTTTGATTTGTTTGGGTAGAAGGGTTGGAAAATGTGTTATACAATAAGAAGCACGTTATATGCCATGATTAACTGCAATATTTTTATACTGAGTGTATTACTAGATGTCTAAACATTACAATTTAAAAGTATAATTATGCCGTTAGAGAAAGAGAATGAGGACAGTGCCCAGTTTAAACACTTTAGAGTTTTTCTAACACAAAAATCCTTTTTATAGAGTAGGTGAAGTTGGTGAGTATAGTAGAGGTAAGGACATTACCACTGATTTAGATTTTAAAATTATAGTAGGCAAGTGTTACCGAACACTCCCATGCTGTCTGATTTAAATGATCCCATTAACTTTAAGGCACTCTTAAGAAAGACGGCCTTTAAATTGTTATTTTTTCCTTGCACAGTTGTTGTTTGCATTTTCAAAAGTCTTTAATGCCATATGTTTAATCAATTTAATTTCTGTCACATATCATAGATACAAACTATTTTAGGTTGACGTGATATATACATACATACATACATATAATATGTATGTATATATGTGACCAGTATGATGAAATCTCACTTCCTTAAAAGAGGTAGAAGGCCTAACATTGATTTTATTTGTGGGGTTATTAAAATCCATTCACGTCTTTCTACTACATTTTTTATTTTCAGAGATGCACACACTAATTGCCATTCATTGTTGATTTTTTTTTTTTATTTTTGTTTGGGTTTACACTAACAGTAAAGGAAGATGAATTGAATGAGCAGTTGAGAAACTGAGTTTCAGTTGTAGCAGAGCCCCAGACTTCTCTTTTGTTGTCTGCAAATCATTTATCTTATCCAGGGACAAGGTGGTCATAACATCCCTGTATTCTTCCCTTATAAGACCCATTATTGAGTACAATGCCCCTTTCGGCATGTACCTCACGAAGCACATGCAGCAGCTGGAGAGACCACAGAGGTTCCTCATTCAGAGAATCCAGGGCCTCAAACATCTACCCTACACAGACAGGCTAAAAGTCCTGTCCCTCTACTCAGTCTCCTACAGAATCTTCAGGGGTGACTTCTGCCTGGTCTACAAAGTAATCTCAGACCCCACCCTGATGGGACTGCTGCATATCCAAAAGTCACGCTCCACTCGAGTAACCTGCATGCATGACCACAGCCAGGTCTGTAACATCAATAGGATTTGCTGGCAGCACAGATTTGTGTCCTAGAGACTCCCCATTTTGTGGACTAGACTCCTTCTCCATGTAAAGCAGAGTACCGCATTAACCCTTTTTAAGCGCAACCTGGATAACTGGATGGGGAGCAGAAAATACACCCCTGGGATTCCACCTGTGTCCCTGCTGGACAGTGGCATAGGGTGCTGACTTGTTGGAACATGGGCTAAATTCTTGGCTAGGCTTGTAAGGGCCTCAGGGTCAATAGCCTAGTAACTTGCTATGAATTTAAAAGTTTTCATCATGATAATATGTAAAAATGCACCAGTCATGGTAACATGTTATGCTAATGCATTCATTTAAGCCTGGAAATTTTTTTTAAGAAATTTAATTTTTTTGTTTTGGATAAATTATTTGATAATCTCCATGGCAGAGATAGATATAGTAAAGAAATTATTTTAGAAGATGATACATTTCCAGACTTAAATGAACACATTGGCATAAAATATTTTTAAAAAGTATATAGTTTTATATTTTGTAGTATCCAGTTATATTGTTATTTTTGTCTTTTTATGCTGATATAACTTTAAGTGTGTACTTATTCAAATTATTCAGTGATATCATGTGATTATTCATGTGCCATGACTGGTAGATTTTTACACATAATCACGATGAAAACTTTTAAATTGTATTTTTTTACTTTTTGTCCTGGTCTGATGAAGTTCATATTATTAAATGAATAAAAGTGCTTTTAATTTGTTTTTTAGCGCTTTAGAATGCTGTTCTTGGTCCTTTCAATATGCCTTCCTTCACTAAAACAGCACAGTAATAACCATTTAGGAAATAACTCAGTTAAGCCTGGGACCCCAGAAGCCCTAGGGTTATAGATGCTCTGGGGTGCATTTTCCCAACCTTTTAATCCAGTGGTGACCTAAACAAAAAATGATGAGTAAGAAAAGAATTTCAGTCTTATTTTTTTACTTTTAAAGCAGACATAAGTTGTGCCAAAGGCTTAATGTTCAAAACTGACAAAATAATAGCTCACAATAAACAAGCCAGTTGTAGTGAGGGTACACAGATCCTGTCTAGGAATAATGGCTGCCTCCCTAATCCCTGCAAAAAAAAGACAGTCAAAGTTGTGCATCCCTCTGGTGTTAGATTGGGATGAAAGGAGAGGTGCAAATGGCTACAGTCATGTATTTCAAGTGCATCCTCACTCTTTACCCCTTAACCCAAAGGCAGCCACCTGCATATGTCCCTGATGTATGATTGTGAGGAAATTGAAAAAATGTTTGCAGTAATGCATTCTACTTTGCTGCTTCTGGAGAGTACACTGCCCATGCACATGCTATAGTAACCTTCTTTGTACACCTCCAAGGTCTGTGAGAAAAATAAAAGAAACAATGACCACACTGTCCCAGCCCAAATACAGGCTACAATGACTTCCTGTGCACACCTCTAAGGTTTGACTGTAATGAAAATTAAAGAAGTGATGACCACACAACCCCCAGTCCTCCACATAATCTACAGCAACCTTCTGTATGCACACATCTGAGCAGGGCTGGATTTAGAATGGGTTTGACTGAGGACAAGGCCAGCACTAAGTCCATGTCAAATCCATTTATACATTCTGGGGAGTGGGGGTCATCAGACTCCTAGAAGTTCTAAGGCATCTGAAAGTTCTGTGATGCATTTTATGTCTAACATTTGAAATACAGTTACTTGTTAACTGCATTTTTACTGATACCCAGAAGAGTAATGTAAGTGTCCCGGCATTACTGGAAGTGTGCACAGATAAAAATCAGTGATTTTTTTACAAACACAAACAAGCATAAACCATAACAATACTAGTTTTGCACTTATTCAGCAAACAGCAATATATTGTTCAACAGTGGTACTGCCACACCAGATCAGTGACTTTTGTTTAGCAGTTGTCTAACAACAGCATGGTTAAGTCACTTTTATTTACCTCATTGAGGAGTAATGCATATCTGCCACTGTCCCTAGTTTCACTGACCATTCCTGAGTTTGCCTCATAATTTTTCTCTGTCCCTTCTAAAAAACATTTGATTTGCTGGTAAATCATTCAGGATTACAAGCAATCAATAAATCCAGAAAAAAGAGTGCCATAGTCTAAAAAATGCATGTTGGTATAACATATATTCTACTAACTTTGTAAGTGAAGTAAAGTAGTATTTAAAACATGTTCTTTATTTTGAGCATTTATTCTGCTATTGTTTTTGGCTTTGCCCAAAATTCTTGAGCAAAGAAATTGAGAGTTATAGTATCTGGTGTTTTGCCAGTATTTATAAAACTCCCTGATATAGAAAACCATCCCTGAAGATCGGAAGCATCAGCTCTTCTTGAAATCTAAGGTATGCACTGAGATCAGTCACTCTGGGCTGCTGATCTCTCCCGTGCTCACCTTGCTCATGTTCATTATCATCTTTATCTGACAGGGTCATATCACAGCCCTGTTCAGTTAAAGAGAGTAATCAGGAAATTAATACATTTTTTCTCCTAATTTTCCCCAGATGGCAACAGCTTTTATGAGGCCCCCACACAGTCAAGGATGATTAAGGAGCCCCCTGCAGCCACATGTATTGCAGATAGCTAAAGCTGGCTATGTTGTTAGTTTTAGTGAGAGAATATCCACCAGAAGGATTTGACTAAGCATGGGGCACTATGTTAGCGGTAAAATATTTAATGGAAATGTGAAGCCTGTTACTCAACAAAACACTCTTACTACAACCAGAGATATCTTTGAATTTTAAAGGAGATATAAATAAGAGTTATTACTACCCACTTGGTTTATTAAGTACACAAGATTGCTGTACTAGCTTTTGTTGGTTTGATAGACATGTTACAAAATATCAAGATAAGATAACTTGTTGTAGTAGGGGGGCCCCAAGGAACAGGGGGTCCCCAGCGACTGCAGGGTTCGTTGTTGTCTAAAGTTGGCTATGGTTCCAGCTTTATGTTACATGCCTATACTGTTTGGCATGTTTTATGCAGGTGTTTCTTGTCATCTCCATTTGAGCCTATGTCACATCTTACAAAACTTTATTTTATTGAAAACCATCAAACAAAAAAACAAACATACCCCCAACAATACTCCCTAAAACCTATTAACTTAATAATAGCACACAAAACTATGTACATCAATTCTGATATAAGGATTTTTAATCTATCTTCAGATGAACATCTCATGATGAAATTATGTGGAACTAGTCCACATAACTTTCACTTCTGAAGGGATGAAAGCACTTACACTTTTTTATTGTTTTTAGTTGTGGCGTTATCAAAACAACTCATTCAGAACCTTCTGGCATATTTTTTTATGTGATCTTCAGATCTGAACACACTAATTACTGTTTGGTTTTGATGCTTTTTTAAAATTATTTATTTATTTATTTTGACTGCATGGATCTTACTAGAAAGGGTAATTTTCTGATACCACAATCTTACTCTTAGTATGAATTGCACAGCAATCAGTGTTTGTCATTGCAATTTTCACTGTTAACTGTTAATATGTCACATTTTTATGTGGCATCCCAAGCTTAGATGTGTGTGTGTGTGTGTGTGTGTGTGTGTGTGTGTGTGTGTGTGTGTGTGTGTGTGTGTGTGTGTGTGTGTGTGTGTGTGTGTCACCTGCTGAGCTGCTGACACTGAGAAATGGTGACAAGCATTTGATAAAACAATAGATAAAGAAGCATACTGTACTTCCAGAAAACAGATGTAAAGTTCAAGTTCAGTTTTAAGAAGCTATACAACAAAGCAATATCAATCAGTGGTAGCCATTTTTCAGTCTGTATGATAATGTAATGCCTTCCTGTGTGGTATCTGATTATTCGCAATGCTCTGTGAAGCATTCTGGTCCTCTGGCAAACCGCATTCATATGCAATATATGTCATCTAATATCTGAATTACAGCTAATATCGTACCCAGCCAGCTATTATTGTACACTAATTGCTCACAGCAGTATCTTAATATTTAATTGATGGAACACAGCAAATGTTTTAGAGGAAATGTTTTAAAACAATCAGTTTCATTATAACAGTAATGACTGGTATTTCTGTGAGATCTCATAACCTATGCATTCCATTTTTTAGGTGGTTCAATGGTGTTGTCTGGGATTAGTTGTTTCTTCCTGTGGTTTGGAACAAGCGAGTCCATGATGATAGGTATGCTGTGCCTCTATAATGGCCTCACCATCTCAGCGTGGAACTCTCTCAATGTGATCACTGTGGAACTCTATCCAACGGACAGAAGGTAAGTCTGACAGGTTCACTGCAAACGGTTTCACAATACTGCACTCACTGAAGCTGTCCAGTAGCCCTTCTCCAGATCTTCGCTTACTACCAACTATCCGCATCCCTACAACCCTTTGGATTTTCTTTCCCCTTCTCCTTCTTTCCCATTAACTTATGTTATATGACTCTTTTTCACTTCAATTTATTTTAACATGAAGTAGCTTTGATTATTGTGTGTTTGACAGTGGTTATATTTTGTGTATTTCTTTTATATTGAACATCTCTTTGTATTTCCTTTATTGTTTCCCAGGGCTGAGCCTGAAGATAGTCTGCTGGGGTATGTGCTTCTGTGCTCTACCCCAGTCAACAAACAAAATAAATGAAGTAGTATTCTTTTTCAGCATATCGTGACTAAGTGCCTGTGTAAAAGAAATTGACCTTCTGACGGACTAAAGTAGATATATTTCAGGATAAAGCTTAGCTGTGAGATATCAGTGAACTGCAGCCTTGAGTCTACTGGGTGTAAAATGTCAGAGGGTATTAATGAAGAGGGAGTTATGGGAAAATAAATCACACAGATTGCTGACATGTAACTCAAGATTTATTATGGAGTGACATTCATTTTTCAATTACATCTTACATAGTCTGGGGAATTTTCTTTGAATTTTAAGCCTTATAAACAGAACTTTCTATGCAAATCCATTTACAGATGTGTTGTTTTCAAACCTGGCTTATATCCATTTTAGTTACATCTGTAAAACTTGAGTTTATGCCAGATTAATGACTCAGTGTTATAATTTTTATAAATTTAAAATACACTGCCAGAAATCTTGTCATCTGTCTAGACCCAGCCAAGACAGTTATGTATTTCTTCATGCAAATTTATTCCAGCAGTCATGCACCAAGCCATAGACAGTTTGGCTTCTATACCTGAGGCTAAACAGCTTTGCATTCTTTCCCATTATGACCTTTACTTATTCCTTACTCACAACAAAGTGTTTTTACCCACTAACATCATGAAAATATATGCTTTACCAAATTTCCTGACACAAGTGGCATACCTCAGTTATATCTCTAATGTAGCACATCAATAAACTGTTAAAAATTCAGGTCTGCTCAGATGTTGTGATTCTGCTGTATTATTTAGTGCCTTGGTTTACATCCTTTGTTTGCAGTACCACAGCTGAAAATTCATTTAAATCACCACCTTCTTTAAGTCATGCCATGCAGGAGCCGGTCTATGTCTTATGTATCTTGTCTGCGTGTATAAACTCCAACAACCCTGGCAGTTTAGCAAAGACGATTAAGGCTAAACAACGTTAACATACTTCATGCTGTAGTCATGGATCTGATTCCTTCAGTCTCCATTTGCTTATTGTATGACTCTTAGCAAGTCACTTAACCAAAAAGTGACCCTAGGTCACACTTCGGTAGAAGTAGTAGTGCATAGTAGGTTTACCTGATTATTTTGTTTCCTTACAATACTTATCTACTTTGCAGCTTTTTTCTAGAAATATGTTTTACTGACTTTATTAGCAATAGCAGCACAGAAGCCACCAGGATATGCCACAATAAGTGAACAGATTTTGTAAACTGCAAAGAAAGGAGAAAAAAGTACATATAAAGGGTATATATACATAGAAAAATAATCATAAAATGATGTTTGGTATGAGCAGCCATACTGACTTAAATCTTCATGTAATCTCTGTATCACAAGAATGATACACATGCAGAAACAGCATTTGCATTACATATTTAGAATCACGTGAGTAAACTTAGAATTTTAAATGTCTTGTTATTAATATACAAACTGTTGGGGATTTGGGGGCTATTACATTTGAACCATTTTTCCTGTCAGACAAAGACCTGAAAAGACTAAGAGTTCAATAGTGGTGTTATATTTTATGCATTTACTTATCTTTCTAACCAGATAGGTGGACTGGTCTGAAGACTCTTTAAAGCTATATATATATATATATATATATGTGCATATATGTGTGTGTGTGTGTGTGTGTGTGTGTGTGTGTGTGTGTGTGTGTGTGTGTGTGTATGTAGATTTTGCTTTTCATGAAATCTTTGTGATTCAAACAGTTCTCTGTGTGTGAAGGCATTTCAAAGTTTAGATACTTTGATTGCCTGTGATGACCTCATACATATAAAAATATATATACCATTGAAAGATAAGAATATGATAAAATATGTAAAGATGTCAGATTTTAGAGTCATTGTAAAAAGACACTAGCTGACCAGAGAGGTGTTAGCATCTTCTTGGACTAGTATGTCATATTTTACTTATGTATTTTATTTTGTTAAGCAGGTTTTCAGCTGAGTTGAAGCCTATTTTATGTAGATTCTGAGAGCACTGCTCATTACATGACTTATACACAATCACACTGTAGGGAAATGGAAACTCGGGGAAACTAATGTTTTCACAAACTAAATCATTTTGCAAAAAAATCTATAAGTAATACAGCAATAGCCCATGGCTGGGTGTGGGTAAGGCTGGATTTACCCACGGTTGGTGTGGGTTGGTCATTTGGGTGAAGCCCGAGTGACCAAACAAAGCCAACCGTGGGTAAATCAGCATTACCCACATCCAGTCTTGGGTTATTGCTAGTACACAATGACATAATTTCAGAAAAAAGTTACTTACTTTTCTTAAATGCTGCCCTTGTATAACGGCACCATGCTGCTCTTCTGCATTTTACCCCAGTATCCTAGTGCTTTCTTCATGTACTGCGCGTGCGTATGGGACTTTCATTCCCATGCTTACGCAGTACATCAGTGCTGTGTAAAGGAAGCAATGGAGAAAGGAAGATCTGCATTACCTTTTTTTTTCTAATTAAAAAAATGAAATTGGGAGACTTTCAATGTACGGGAGAAACAGGACAGAGAAAATCTAAGGATAATCAGGTACATTTCTCTAGTTTTGCATAAAGGCACAATGTACCTGACCATCCTTGTATTTTTCTCTGTACAATCTGTCTCGGTTTTTTGAAATCTCCGTTTTTTGAATTTTTTTTTTTTTTTAAATAAAAAAATAAATAAATAAGTAGTGTTTCTGTAACATATATTAATAAAAAGAAAGTCTTGGCGATCGGATTTTTTTCCATTGGTATATGCTTGGTTTACAAAGGGCACACTGTTTGGGCTTACCAATCAGCGTGCTCGTTTTGGAATGTTTGTGACCAGCCATTGTATAATACTTAATATGTCATATTTTAACAGGGAGGCTATCATGTTTATTTATTTGGATGTGAGTCACTTTTCTGACATCTAGTATTCTGAAACCAAATATATTTAGTATCTCCATTTATTCCTCTTTTTAACAGAAAAGTTGGATAATGTGGGAAAGGCACCATCATAGGGATTTTTTAAATTATGACATGTCTGCCATGGTGATGTCACATTTTTTATGTATGTATTTGCTTGTTTGCTTATTTATTTATTTGTATTTCATTACTGGAGTAGAGCTCTGATCTCAGTTGACCAATTTCAGTCTTGACCTGGGAGAAGTAAATGTCATTAATTGCATTTAATGTCAGTTTAGATTAATGCAGATTTCCAAGTAGAAGTCATGCTATGTACATTTATCAGCATTACTCAATTATATGTAGGTCCCACAATGTTCTCTAGGTGCTTGTGGGCTTCAATCTACTACTGAGACAAGAGCAGGCCCATTGGCTGCCTAGTGTTCCTTCTCCCTAGACAGCTCTTTGGCCATTGGATGGTTACTCATATGCTGGTTTGTGATCATCACAATAGGATTATTTTCTGCATGTTATGATTGCTTTGATCTATTCATCTTGATTTTGTTTATATTGCTATAATTCAGAATTATATATTACCCTCTGAACAATTATCTGTTTGCACTTTTGTGAAAACAGCAGCCGTTAAATAGCAGTATCTCCTTTTTCATGGAAATAGACCTGTTAAATTTTTAGCCAAAGGCTCTTTCAGAATATCTCTTCTGCTGCTTTTATCTAATGAGTTTATTTTATGCCAATAAGTATGCTTGTGTTTAATATTTATGATTGTTTTATGATTGTTTTCAGAAGTTTTGCATTCTGGGAAGATGTGCTATGAATTAAAATGATTCAATCCGTGCAGCGTTTTGTGTGCAATGTCTTTACCTGCCACGTTCTGCAAGTTCATGCTTAAGACTTTAATGACATTCATGTCCCATTGGCATGTCAAATTTAACCCTAAGTGGTTATTATTCAGTGCTGAGCAGTGGTATCTTGATTCCTGAGACCCTACCATAGAGAAAATAAGGTGAATGTATATTCAGAAAATATAAATTTAATTTTTTATATTCTGCGTTTCTGTACAAATGTTCCAGTTCAGATATACACATATGGACATTTACAAAGAAGGGATATGAGGAATTGCCCCCTCCCCCATACCCTTAGTTCTGACTTATTTTGAATAGAGCTTGCTTGTGAAACACTAAGACTTCTTGCTGTAAATAAAAAGGGAAATAAGGCCTGGATAATAGCCTGTAATCCCAGGCTATGTTGTCTGTGGTGTGTAGGCAAAGCATTTCTCCACTACGCCACTTGAACTTTTCTTGGTTCTTAAAGTAAATACACTTATAAAACTGTATATTTTTAAGGAAATGTTCAAAATTACTTTTGTTTTCTTTCTCTTCCATTGACCTTGGCTCTCTTGGCACCCTGCAAGTTGTCCATTATTATAACTTCTTCTCTTCTGTCATATGCAGTCTGTTTTCAAGTGTGTGTGGAGCCTTTATTGATGCATTAGCACTCTTCAAGAAAAATCTTGATGATTGGATGGGAAATAGGAAATTCACCCCGGGGATCACTTCTGTGGCTCTGCTTGATGGGTACAGGAAAATAATTTTATTGGGTGGCGAAAGCCAGGGTACCTTTTTGGCTAGGCTTATATAAGCACTAGGGCCAATAGCCTAGTAACTACCTATGAACCTATGAACCTATAAGGACTTATACTGTACAAATATCTACCAGTGCTAAGTTTTTAAATAGTCTACTTGTTGCTGACCCACTGGCCTCCCCCAAATGGCAGTCAAGAGGTGCCGTAAACCTTTACTTCCTCTCCCCATAAGAAGAAATCCAAAATTTCCCCACCAGTTCTTCCCCAACCAGCCATTTCTCTAGCAGCTGGGCTAGTAGTTGAATCCAAGTTATCACAGGCCCTAGCAGATACTCAGCCAGTGTAGTTGAGACAGTCTTTGAAGTATGATTGTTGGGTTTTTGCTGTTTACTACAAAATGGAATCTATAGACCTGCTCAGCCTTGCGTGTAGTGAGCTTATACTAAATATAACAGGTCTTGTGGGTAAATAAATAAAACAAATCTACACCATAGATAAGCAGTAGAATGTTGCCATAACTGCATGCATAACATTAACTGATTTCACTTGATTAGGTGTCATTACGTTACACAGCAGTCAGCTGTGTGGTATAGCATGATAAAGCCATAATTCTGACCCAAACAATCCAAAACTGACTACAACTGAGTTACTAAAGGAGCTAATAACAGAGGATGGGATGCATGGCTGACACTAACTTGCCCACACTGGGAAGAGGGAGGTGGTCTGGCCCATTACAGTGCTGACACCTACCAGAGAAAGAGGTACGCATCATGCTGTGTTTTGTTTGAGAAAGTCTGTCCAGAAGCCTGCATGTCTCATGTGCAGAAATGTACATGCTCACAGCAGAAGGTATAGCAAGCAAGTCTGTGAATGCACACATCAACTGATGGGAGAATAGTTAAGGCCAGACAATGGAAAATCCCTCATAGCTGCCTGGGTGGCAGCTACACCATGACCAGCTCTTACCCCAGTGAAGAGAATAAATAGACAGGGTCAAGGTAGATGCTTGATGGTGGGCATGCGGTGAGAAAACCAATACACAGACACAAAAAACACATTGCAGTCTTTCTTCTAATCATTACCCACTATTTTTCATAGTTCCATATCCTCTACACTCAATTGTCTTTCATTTTGTACTGTTCAAGATAGACTGATAGTCTCTATTAACAATATAAACTAATGCATCAATAACATAGTTAACAGTTAATGCCACAGAAGTCGTCTTCTTCAACATATGTCAGTCTGTGAGAGCTACCTATTCCAATCTGCCAAGTTAGAAAAATAACTAATGGGGGAAATACTAGCTGGCACCTTTCAAAACTTTGTTGCATGCGTGCATACACACACACACACACACACACACACACACACACACACACACACACATACATAGAAATACTTCTGTCTGTCTTTTCCATGTCACAGAAGTTGCCCACCTACCACAGAATAAATTGGCAACCAAATCAAAAATCTGGGCAAACTTTGCTGCTGGTTGAAAGGCTTCTTCATTGGTCTAGAACGGCATCAAGAAGTTAGCAAGACCTGTAATGTAGTTGCTGACATTATGCTCCTCTTAAAGGATAATGTTGCCAAATTCTAGATCCTAGGAAGTGATTTCTTGAAGAACCTGCAATGCTGTCATGCCTTTTATGGTTTATATATGATGATCTCTCTATTTTTTGCAATAAAGACTGGAGTAAGGAACTAGCCAGTGGTATGGCTAAATCTGGGTGGTCTCTGTGCTGAGGAAACTGAAACTAACTTAATATCCCCTTCAAGTATGAATAACACCATGAAAAAGATTATATTAAGGTGTATAACTCCTGTAGCCATTGAATGAAAGGGGGTGGAAACATGCAAAGTTTGGCACTTTGGACTATATTAGGGTACATTAATGCAAATTATAGAACAGGCATGGGCAAACTACGGCCCGGGGGCCACATGCGGCCCGTTAAACGTTTTGATTCGGCCCGCCAAACTTGAAAAAATTTAATAAATTAACCTTGTTAATGTTTTATTTCCCCTGCAATTCTGATGTTTCCTCACTAGATGGCGCACTCTAGATATATTGGCTTTGTTGAGATGAAGCGTAGGCCTATTACTCCACGTTTGCACTTTACCCTTTGACCCACCGCCCCTCTATGAGCGGACCCAAGAAAAGGAAAGTGGACAGAGAATGTCGAGTGTTCAATAAGGAGTGGACAACTAAATATTTTTTCACTGAACACCGATCATCTGCTGTTTGCCTGATATGCCAAGAAACTGTGGCGGTTTTTAAAGAGTATAATATTAGCCATCACTTTGCCACAAAGCACGCTAATTATGCTAGCAAGCTCTCAACAAAAGAACGGGAAGCTGCTGCTGAGAAGGTGGCAGCTAATTTGAAGACTCAGCAAAGTTTTTTTCACCGTCAAACTGCCATTCAAGAGTCAAGTACCAAGGCCAGTTTTATGCTTTCATTCAAAATAGCAAAGGCCAGCAAACCACTGTCTGAGGGCGAGTTTTTAAAAGAATGTATGGTAGAGACAGCAGGTATTTTGTGCCCGGAGACCAAAGACAAATTTGAGAAAATCAGTTTATCACGGCGGACAGTGACTCGCCGTGTGGAACTAATAGATGAAGATATCACCAGCAGATTAAACAAAAGGCGAAGTCATTCACTTTTATTCTTTAGCACTGGATGAAAGCAACGATGTCAAAGACACTGCTCAGCTCCTCATTTTATCCGAGGAATCAACGAAACTTTTGAAATAACGGAGGAGTTTTTGACAATGGAGTCTCTGAAAGGACAAACACGGGGAGAGGACTTGTTTGAACGGGTGTCTGCTGCCATCGAAAACATGAAGCTTCCCTGGAGTAAGCTTGTTAACGTCACCACAGATGGATCTCCGAATTTAACGGGAAAAAACGTTGGCCTGCTGAGGAGAATCCAGAATAAAGTGAAAGATGAAAACCCTGACCAGGATGTCATTTTCCTCCACTGCATCATCCACCAGGAATCACTATGTAAATCGATGTTACAGCTGAATCATGTTGTGAATCCTGTGGTGAAACTCATCAACTTCATACGCGCACGGGGACTTCAGCACCGTCAGTTCATTGCGTTCCTGGAGGAAACTGATGCGGATCACCAGGACCTGCTTTATCACTCCCGTGTCCACTGGTTGAGTTTGGGCAAAGTGTTTCAACAAGTGTGGGAGCTCAAAGAGGAGATTGGCGTGTTTTTGGAGCGGCAGGGGAGGACTGATGAATTTCCTGAGCTGAGCAACAAGAGCTGGATGTGTGACTTTGCGTTTGCTACAGACGTATTTTCACACTTGAATGAGCTCAACGTGAAACTGCAGGGGAAGGAGCAGTTTGTGCATGACATGTACACAAACGTGAAAGCCTTCAAATCCAAGCTGGATTTATTCTCCAGGCAGATTTTGAACAAGTCATTCACTCATTCTCCTAGACTAGCCATGCTGAAAGAGGCCGGAGCAAAAGTAAAGAAATACAGTGAGTCACTGGATGCACTGCACGGAGAATTCTGCCGTCGGTTTTTGGATTTTGACAAAATTGACAAGTCACTTCAATTGGTGGCCTTTCCTCTGTCACAAGACCCCGAAACAGCTCCAGAGGAGCTTCAGCTCGAACTGATCGACCTTCAGTCCGACCCTGCCTTAAAAGAGAAGTTCAGCTCTCTGAAACTAAATGACTTCTATGCTTCACTCAATGATGCCGCGTTTCCAAATCTAAGGCGAAAAGCGCAGATGATGTTGGCTTTGTTCGGTTCTACCTTCGTGTGTGAACAGACCTTCAGCGTCATGAACATCAACAAAGCCAGCCACAGATCCAAGTTAACAGACCTACACCTCAGATCCATCCTGAGAATTGCCACAACAAAACTAACTCCAGATTTTGATGCGCTGGCTAAAAAAGGAGACCAACAACACTGCTCCCATTAAAATGTGTGTGTCTCCGTGATACGCACGTTGTTAAAATAAACAGTGCACGCAGATCAAATATAACGCTTCACAGACTGACTTGCTGCAACTGTTTCGTCCTTGCACTGGTCGTTGTTGACTTTTGGCACCAGGGAAACAAACTGAATAAAAAGAACAGGACAAGTACATCTGCATCTCCTACCGGTTTTGAAAAAAAAGACAGTCAGGAGGAGAGTGATGGTGATATCCTGAAGGATAACAGAACTTTCAGTGCTTTAAAATAAAATGGTCATTTATTTGATTTTCAGTGTTTAAAGACTCATTTCGAAGTCAGAGATTTTATTGTAATGCTTTTCTTCATTTTCATTGGAAATTAAAGCACATGTTTTCTCCATATCCCAAGATGTGTATTTTTCCCCCAATGAGGTGATGTTTTCAAAGCATGCCATCTATCTGCTCCTGTTCCGGCCCCTTTGTCAAATGTTAGAACTCAATGTGGCCCACGAATCAAAAAGTTTGCCCACCCCTGTTATAGAATATCCCTCATTCAGAATGCTATGGGCAATTGTTGTTCAGCTCATCTGTACATTTTAGTGAGAAATAACTCTGGAACCAACATTTTGTCTGTTTAGTATCTGCTTCCTGGCTTCATTGTTTCTCAAACCATATATAAACTTGCTCAAGCAAGTAAATTGGATAATCAAAAATCCATTTCTTAATTCTCGAAGAAATGCAGAGAATAGGACATTCCTATACACTGATAAAATAAATTGTTCACTTTAAGCATACTTCACTGATTTTCAGTGATAGACTTAACTGGATGCCTTCATCAGCAAAAATAAAAAAATCATTTTCTTCATCATCATCATCATCTTCTTAATAATCATCACGCTTGCAATATTCAGGCTCAGTAAGGACTACCATACACCTATTATAGAGGTGGTGTAACACAGGCACATAGCAACCAGTCTGGAAGCATCCAGGCCTTTTATTATTATGGCAGCAGCTGCTGCATCAGAAAGAAGACTGTGCTGCCCCACATGCACATTAGCATTATGGGTACTTCTCTTAAAATAGCACTGTCACTTTATATATTACATCCTTTAGTTACGTACAAAATGCAAATGGTGTTGCCTACTCCATACTATATTATACTAGAGTTGTCAAATGAAATTTGATTCACACATTGATTTACAAACAGATTGTACATATGACATAACATAGCATTTGAATAGTGAATGTATACAGAATTATGTATAGCAGTTGAGGTTAACAACCTTTACTATCTTAATAAGTAGCATAGTCTTTATAACGTCTAGCCATCTTAACAAGCCCTCCAAATCTAGAAGCCTTACAGTCAGTTCTGGTAGAAGTCTCAAATGATCGTGTAATACAGCATCAGTACTAGGAACATGAGGGAGAACAGGAGACTCGCTAACTGGAACGTCATGTGCAGAACACTTTTGTAAACCAGGAACAGTCCCTCTGACAGCGACTTATGTCAAGTCTTGGAGAAGACTCTCCATGTCAAATAGCCTCACAGGCAGTTTACATCTCTGTGCTGTCAACAGTCCAACTTTGTTTAGATGTCTTCTATGTCTCTTAGGTACTGCCCATCTTTGGTCTCAGTTATGTACAATCTCTGCAACCAGTTTGTTTTAATGAAACCAGCTTCTTTTTGCACTATTTGCTTATCATTTGACTTTTGTATTCTTAACACTTTTTCTGACCTGAAGTTCAGACAGTGTTCTGTTAGGTTTATCATAATAACTGCTCTGCTTTTAAGTTTTTGTCAAGCTAATTAAACATTAGGTTTGTGCTTTGATTGCAACAATACTGATTATGTACACAGCTTTGCCTTTATTCTCCTCCCTGTCAGTAACTGAGAAGGTAGTAACCCACATGGTTGTAGTGGTCACTGTTCCTAAATTTAAACCAAGCCAAGAAACAATCTTGCTTCACGCCAACATCACATTTCTGCATTATGTTTTTTGACAATCTGACTGTCTCTACTTAGCTGTTTAACTGTGGATATATTGGACTTGTCACTATTTGCCTGAATTTCCATTCTTGTGAAAATTAATGAAATTTTTGACTTGCAGACTGCATACCACTGCCAGAAATAAGGTTGTCTGGAATCCTGTGACCTGGTAAAATGCATTAAGAAGCAGGTTTTCTGAATTTGATTATGTGTGATGTATATTTATGACTTGTGGGCGATAACTAAAAAGGTTCAGGTTTTGCCAGTGGTACAGTATTAATTTCCAGAGAGTAATGTGTACTGACTTTTTTTTTGGGGGGGGGGGGTAGTCTTTTTCCCACAAGAGGTGCAGTTCTGATATTAATATCTGCATTTCTAGTTGCAAGTTTTAACATGATGTTTAGAGTATGTGGATTGTGTAGCAATCAGTAAAATTAACTAACATTATTGCTCTGAAAATATTGGAAGCATTGTTTAATTATATAAACAATTTAAGTAACAAAAACAGAACCCATAGGGGCCTAATAGCACTGGACAGTGAAGAATACAGTTGTAGCAGATTACAATTTATTATTACTGACACAGACCTGTGTGACACAGTAGATAAATATGTTGTCTTAAATAAGATAATCCCCACTCAATTGTTGCACCTGCAACATATTTTTTCTGTGAACATCACCGTCAACAGTTGCTGAGTTCAGACTTGCTACAAAGCTTATCAGGTCATCTTTCATATCTGCTACTTAAAACTTAGATTACTAAAGCTGAGTTGCAGGGGGCTTTTCACTTCACTGAATTTGACTAGTAGCTATGATAACTCAGTACCAGCATGCCATCTTTAGCAGTTTATAACAATTTGCTTAAATTGATGGCACTCAATCAATGCAATTAAGTCCTGTCTGCTCCATTATTTTATATAAAAGTACTTAAGCAGATACTTTCTGACCGCTGTTTAGATAAAATGGAGAAGTGATAATTTACAATGTCTGCTTAAAATGTTTCCCCTGCTTTTCATCAAGAGTAAATTCACCAAAACGTCAGTCACATGAAACAAACTGGTTGTAGCTTTAGTTCAATTTCTTTATTTATGAAAGTACCTAAGTCAATGTTTTCTGACTGTTGTCTAGATAAAATGGAGAAGTTATAATTTACAATGCCTATTTGAATTGTTTCCCTACATTTCATCAAGTGTAAATTCACTGAAGCTTCAGTAGCATGAAACAAACTGGTCATGGATTTAGCTCATGTTATTTATCTTTTGTTGATTGGGTTAGTCCTATTAGGCTAGCAGACTTTTTTCAGGGGAGACCTGAGGTGGTATTTATACCACTAGGAGAAATTTGGCTAGGGAATCAGGGAACTTCCCTACTCACTATGACCTCGTACTGCGTGCTGCTGATGAGTGTGAGCATCCTTTCCTAGTGCAATAGCAGCTGGGAGAACAGCATGAAAACATAGTGACTAAGCAAAACTGAGTAGAGTTGAATGTCAACTCTGTGGAATTCAGTGTAAGGAAGGATCTGAAATGGACAGGTATGAAGTATGGGACAAGAATGTTGTGCCTTCAGGAATAAAGACACAACAGGTAAGCGCATTCATTTTAATTAAGAAAGAGACTTATTGTAATATTGCTGAATTTCTAGAAACTTTTCTGGACAAACAGGGTGCCTAGAGAGGAGTTGTGGTATTGTATGAGGAAGTCGGGAGTGTCAGAGAAGTATGTAAGAGTGATACAGGATATGTACGAGGGTAGTGTGACAGTGGTGAGGTCTGCAGTGGGATTGACAGATCCATTTAAGATGGAGGTGGGATTACATCAAGGATCAGCCCTGAGCCCTTTCTTATTTGCAATGGTGATGGACAGGTTGACAGACGAGATCAGACAGGAGTCTCTGTGGACTATGATGTTTGCAGATGACATTGTGATCTGTAGTGAGAGTAGGGAACAGGTGGAGGAGACCCTGGAGAGATGGAGATATGCTCTAGAGAGAAGAGGAATAATGGTCAGCAGGACTAAGACAGAATATATGTGTGTGAATGAGAGGGAGGATAGAGGAATGGTGAGAATGCAGGGAGTAGAGGTGGTGAAGGTAGATGAGTTTAAATACTTGGGATGAATAGTTCAGAGTAATGGTAAGTGTGGAAGAGAGGTGAAGAAGAGAGTACAGTCAGGATGGAATGGGTGGAGGAGAGTGTCAGGAGTGATTTGTGACAGACAAGTACCAATAAGAGTGAAAGGAAAGGTCTACAAGAGGGTAGTGAGACCAGCTGTGTTATATGGGTTGGAGACAGTGGCACTGACAAAAAGGCAGGAGTTAGAGTTGGATGTGGCAGAGTTAAAGATGTTAAGATTTGCACTGGGTGTGAAGAGGGTGGACAGGATCAGGAATAAGTACATTAGAGGGTCAGCCCGGGTTGGAAGGTTTGGAGACAAAGCCAGAGAGGCAAAATTACGTTGGTTTGGATATGTGCTGAGGAGGGATGTTGAGTATATTGGGAAAAAGATGCTAAGGATGAAGCTACCAGGTAACAGGAAAGAGGAAGGCCTAAGATAAGGATTATGGATGTGGTGAGAGAGGACATGCAGGTGGTTGGTGTGACAGAGCAAGATGCAGAGGACAGAGAGAAATGGAAATGGATGATCCGCTGTGGCGACCCCTAATGGGAACAGCTGAAAGAAAATGATTTCCAAAGAAATATGTAAAGAAAAAAGAAATATATCCATGGAATAAATATGTTGTTAAGATTTTTTTGGGAAGAAACACAAAAAAGTTAACATTTAATTTCAAACAGAAACTGAAAGAAAGACTGTTAGAAACTACTTGTTAAAGAACTTCTGTAGTGAAGTAAGGGACATTTCTAGAGTTATTGATAATAGAGGACTTAGGACAGGGTCTTGTGACTGTAATGTGATTTTGAAAATGGAAAATGGCAAAATTATGCATATTCCAAGCATGATTAATGTTGGTAGTTAGAGGGCTGTGGTTAAATACTGGGAACAACCAAGAACATGCTATTTTTTGTTTTGTTTTGGGGGTTTTTTTGGGAAGGAAGGACATCTTGCAAATAATTGTGATAAAAAAGATTTTATTAATGTGGGGAAGCTGGTCATGATTGCTAGAAATTGTTGGAAATTTTTTTTTCTGTTCGTTTTGTATATGGATTGAAATAGATTGAAATAGATGAAAATAAGGAACATATAAAATAGGGAAATTAATTAAGAGGATTAATGAAAAGGAGTGGAACAAAAATGGTCACGAGATTATAACAGAGTTGGGAAAGATCATCTGAAAATAAGAGATTTTTTAAAAAAATAGTTCAGAATGATGGATAACATTTAAAGAAAACTATATAAAATAATGTATTTAATATGAGAAAACAGCAAAAGGCAGAATGAAAAAAGGACTATAGTGAAATGCAAAAAGTTGCTTTATACAGTCTTGATAGGAATGAAAGGGAATATTTTAGAAAAGAAGAAAAAATGTATTAAAAGACATAAGAGAAAATTAAAAATTTATTATATATGCAAAATTTTTACAAGGATAAAAGGAAGAAGTTCCACTATATTTAAGTAGAAGAGTAAAGGAAAACAGTGGCATGATGATAGAAATGAAAAATAAAATAGGGAAAATTGAAAGAGAGCAGACAAATATAATGAATATAGTAGTGAGGTATGTGAAAGAGATGGCAAAAAAAAGAAATAAAAGGAAGAAACAGTGAGTGGTAAAGCAGTTTACAGAAGAAATTAATAAAGAAATGGAAAAACAAATTACAATAATAGAATTAGAAAAGATAATGAAGAAAGTAAATGTAAGTTGAGCAAGCGGATCTGATGGTATAGGATATTTAATGTATAGGGATTTAATACAATGGCAAAAAGAAATTTTGATAAAAATATTTAATGAATGGTTAAATGATAGTATTAGTTATGAAGATATATGCAGGGGTGTTATGAGTTTTATATGGAAGAAAGAGGAAAAGAATGACATTAAAAATTGGAAGCCAATAATGTTGAATAATAGCAATTATAAAATATTTATGAAAATTTTACAAAAAAAATTAGAAAATAAATTAAATTATAAAATGGAAGATGCTATTTGTGGGGTTAAAGGAAAATGATAACTATTAATGATAATTAGAGAAATAGTGGATGACATTAAGAAAGAAATAAAATGAAGTAAAATTAATAGTAGCTGATATCGATAAAGGATTTGATTCAGCAGAGCATGATATTTTATGGCAAATAATGGGGGGTTATAATTTTAGCATAGAGATAAAGAAAGTATGTGAATCAATGTATAAAAATACTAGAGTTAGGGTTTTAGTAAATAGTTGGTTAAGTGAAGAAATAGGGATAACTAAAGGTATAAAACAAGAATGTTCATTGAGTAGTATTTTGTTTGTGATGATTATGAATAGTGTAATAAAAGGGAAAAATACAGAAATGAAAAAGTAAATATGTACGGGAAATTGGAGTGATATATATCCTATTATTATGACTTATGCTGATGATATAATACTGATAGCTATATATGGAGAAGAAATGAAGAAGGCAATTACAAATGTGAATGATAGATTGCAAAAAGTTGGATTAAAAATTAATGAAGAAAAATGTAAGTGTTTTGGAAATGATAAAGAATTGGAAGGAATACAGTTTGAAGAGAAAAAGATAACAGTATTAGGAACTGTTTTTTGGAGAATATGATATATTGAAGGAAATATGGGAGAAATTTTTGAGATATCTAAAAGGATTTACTGTTATCTGGAATAGGTATAGATTGTCTTTTTTTTTTAAAGTACAATTGATAACCACAATATGGATGGGAAAATTATCATATATGGCCAATGTATATATGAT
>NC_056730.1:479529430-479549430 GCF_019279795.1 Protopterus annectens
GAGCCACCTGTACTGAACCAGAGGATATGGCAAACCTACTGGGTGACAAATTGAGCTCCAACTTTACTCCTCTCTTCACCCTCAACCTCCCATCAGGAAATTTCATCAAACATTATTTCCTCCTACTGTCACTAGGGGATAGATTCTTAATGCTCTTTCTAAGGCTAAGAACACTATATCTACGGACCCAGATAGTATCCCAGGATGACTTCTAAATAGCATGAACATGACCTATCAGGTCTTCTGGAATTGCTATTTAACTGTAGCTTCCAAATAGGCTTTGTGCCTCATGAATGGAGAATAGCAACAGTCATTCGTCTGCATAAAGGTAGGCATTTACAGACCCTGGAAACTACAGACCCATAATCCTCACTAGTCTCATATGCAAAACCATGGAAAGAATTACCAATATTTTAAGACAATAGGACATTTCCAGACACTGGACCCAACCCAATTTGGTTTCGTCAAAGGCTGGTCATGTCTTTTCAACCTAATGGACTCCTTTGAAAAGATCACCAAAGCAATGGAGAAGGGAAAAATGGTCCACACTGCCTACTTTGACCTGGTCAAGGCATTTGACAAAATACCTCACTAGGGCATTGTTGACAAACTCAAGAGGTTAGGTATAAACCCTTATGTCACCCGGTGGATAGCAAGCCGGTTCGCAGACAGGAACCAGGAAGTTAGAAATGGGGAGTCCACCTCTACAAAGAGGCCAGTCACAAGTGGAATTCTTCAGGGATCAGTCCTGGAACTAATCCTTTTTAGCATTTACGTCTATAAAGCCAAGGACAATGTTAATGACATTTGATTGACTAAATTTACAGATGACTGCAAATTAGGAGCAGTCACAGAACTTCCCACCCACAAATATTCTCCAGGAAGAGCTGACACAGACAAATAACTGATGTCAGAGCCATGGACTAATACTAAATGCCAAGTCATCCACCCCTGGTGACTATCATATTGACAACATACCCCTAAGAGCTGACCCAGTGATCAGGGACTTGGGGGCACACATAGACAGTAATCTAGCCTTTGACCATCATGTACCTACAGTAGTGAGGAAATCATTCTATGATGTACTACTTATAAACAAAGGTATGACATCTATGTCTAAGGAGGTCATTGTTCTACTGTATTTGGCATTAGTCAGACCTATCATTGAGTACAATGTCCCCTTTGGTATGTACCTAACTAGGCACGTCCAACAATTAGAATGTCCACAGAGGTTCCTCAGTAAAAGAATACAGAGTGTAAATAACATGGCTTATACAGACCACCTCAAGGCCTATTCTGTATTCTGTCTCTTACAAGCTGTTGAGGGGAGATCTCTGCCTGGCATACAAGATGTTGTCAGTCCCCCACCCTGATGGACCTCCTGCATATCCACAAAACAAACAGCACCAAAATTACCCAGTCTAAAGACTTAAGCCTGTGATATAAATAGGATCTGCTGGAGAGACAGGTATGTATCCCAGAGACTACCCCTTCTCTGGAACAGGCTCCCCATCCATGTGAAGCAGAGTTCCTCCCTAACCCATTTCAAGTGTAACTTGGACAATTGGATGGGGAACAGGAAACCTGTAAATGGTTCATCTCCCAGGGACTGACTTGAAAATGTTTCATCTCCCAAGCCCTTGCTTACACTTATCAAGGGTACCAGAAGTTGTCAGAGATTTGGGATGCATGGCTGGGCTTAAAAATGACCTTGTGGTCGTTAGCCTAGTAAACACATATGAACCTATGAACCTGTGAAACTATTAGATTAATGACTAACTAGCTCTGATTAAACTCCCTGAAGTACATTCAAGGCATAGACTTTCAACCAGAACCAGCTAAGAGGTTGCCTTATAGACCAGGTGGAATAATATTTTAGTAAACTGCAAGAAACATAATATAATGACAAGTCCTGAAGCTTTTCTGAAAAGCTCAAGGTTTCTAACTCTGTTTTCCTAGTAAGGAATAAGAGTACATATTCAAGTTGCTTTTATTTTGAATTGTTTTCCGGGTAGAACACTGATCTCCAGGGACATTTTTCAGACTGAGTCTGGGACTGCTATCTGGTTAAGTGGCTTGCTCAGAGTCACACAGTTCAGCCATGAAGGCTGAGGGAATCAAACTTTGCAACACTGGACCACAGGAAACAGCTTGTTAACAGCGCCTAAACCCTGTAAGCCAATTGCCAGACAGAAAGACAGACAGTTGTTCTTGTTTCATTTGGGTTGTAAAAAGGCTATATAATGCAGCAATGCATTCACTTAGGGATTACATAAATGAGGTATAAAGGGGTGCAGTAATACACCTGAAGTGATCAGACATATCCTTTAAGATTAGATGGGGTGTAAAATACGCTTTCATGATTTTGATATATGCACACTGATCAAAATGTAAAGTTTTACTATTGTCTATAAATCTTTAATGATGGAGTTATATTCATGATTTGATGAGTGGTTCTGTAATCATTATGTATGTTCTTTATGACTAGCCTGTTGATGCTATATTTATTGATATTAAAGGTGAGAGCATTGTTATTGCACCAGGCCTACATGTTTGTAGACTTTCAGCATCTTATACCAAAGTGATTGTTATCCAGTTTTAGATCATCCACATATTTTATTATAGGGAGTCCATTTTCCATTTTTACACTTGAGAAGCAAAGCCTGGGAATAAGTAGCTCCAGTACAGAGTCCACTGGGGCACCTCTGGTAGGCCCAGACAGGACAGGCAGGTAATCTGCCCTGATTTGTTGTGTACTGTTGCTTAGACAGTGTTTTACCTAGTAAATACCATATGGACTGACATTTAATACAGAATAGCATTGAATGCCTTAACAAGGTCATAAAAGGTGCTATGTACTATGAATATTTTTAACAAATGCTGTTATTACCTCATCAAACAATGGTACAAGATTCTTAGCAAATCCATAATGTTCTGTATCCAATACAAGTAGATCTTTTGCAACATTTTAGATTACCTCTCACTTTTCTTTTTTAATTTCTCCAAGTCTTTTGGGTCTCTGTTGCCATGATGGGAACGGACCCTATTCCTAAGTCAAAAAAACGATTAAAGTTCATGAAATTAGTATTGTTTCAATCTTTGATGTCAGCCAGAAGTGCTCTTCGCAGCACCCGTAATGTACCCAGAAATGACTCCTTCTGCAGTTTGTATATAGTTACATGTACTCATAACATATCTAAATATGATTGTAGATTCTTTTTATGAGACCCATTGCTCCTACTACAATTGGAACTGTCTAGGTATCTTTCTTCCACATTACTCTCATTTCTGCCTGCAAATCCTGATATTTTATGACTTTGTGTCTCTCTGTATGCAAGAAACTGTAGTCACTGGGTGTAGCAATTTCAATGATTGGTGCTACTTTTGTCTTCTTTTCATGAACCATTCTATCTGGTTTTCTCATATGTCTTTTGAACTGTTGGCAATGGGTGATCCCATGTGATGTAGACTTCACCAGTTTCTATGATGCTTTGTGGCTCATGTTTCCATTGTTTTTCAGCCACTTCAATACCATAATGTTTGCACAATCCCCATTGCAACAGTCTTGCTACATTATTATGCCTTTCAGCATTATTGACTGGCTCCAAAACATGTTGGATAGATTAGATAGGAAAACAATGAGGATGCTTCATGCTCACCAAATAATCTATAAAAATCAGTGCATACTAAGATTATATATTCCCTGTTCTGAAGGAGGTATTATTTTACAAGGAATACTGGTCAGGCTGGTAGGTCTGCCATTAGTATGTCATAACCAGCAACAAAGTGTGCGATTGTTTCCAATTCTGTTTTACCAAACCTACATTTGTCTGTTTCTCCCACATGTTCAATGGACTTTGTAAAGTGAAGTGTGCATAGCCCACTATCTTAAGCCGCCAATATTAGCCTTACATCTTTTAGTTTGAATTTGCCTCATATTAACCATTCCTGCATTTGATCCTGATCAACATGAGGTTCTTCCAGAAGTTTTCTATACTTGCAACGATATTTATACATTTTCCACATTTCTTGCCTTCTTATCAGATCTTTCACCTTATATTCTTTCTTTTGTTTTTTGGCACATTCAGTTGGTGCCTGATTTTATCTACTTCTGGTTTGATTTCTATTCCTCCTTGACATCGATATGCTTCTGTTAGACTAAGCAGGGAGCTCATCTTAGATTTATTTTCCTCATATTTCAAAATGTTCACTATGTTTGGGTCCTGTGAGATCAGCAGATATGTGTGCAGTCCCACAATTGCAGATCTATACATTTAATCAATTTCAAGGATTCCCATACCTCCTTCAGAATAGGGAATATATAATCTTAGTATGCACTGATTTTTATAGATTATTTGGTGAGCATGAAGCATCCTCCTTGTTTTCCTATCTAATCTATCCAACATGTTTTGGAGCCAGTCAATAACTCCAAAACTGTAAGTTAGAACAGGAAGAGCAAATTGGTTTATACTTTGAATTTTGTTCCTAGATGTCATCACTGTTTTCAGGATTAATTTAAGTCATATAAAATATTCCTTACTAAGTTTTATTTGCATTTGTTCATGTTTTATTGTTGATCCTTCATCACTTCTCAAGTATTTATACACTCCCTCTTGCTCAAGTTCTTTTATAACACATTCTTGTCCCAAACTGATGTGTTCTTGGTGCTGCAGTTTTCCTGCTTTAAAGGTTGTTTTTGCACACTTATCAAGACCAAATGGCATTGTGACTCACCCCATTATTTTACAAGGAATACTGGTCAGGCTGGTAGGTCTAACATTGTGGGTGTCTGAATTGGCACCCCTCCTATATGAAATGGTACTACTACTGCAGTCTCTTGCTAAAGTTCAGGGTCACATCCATATGCCAACATCTTGTTAATTCATTTGACAGAGGTCTAATTAGACTTTCTTTTATTCAACATTAGGGAACAGATATGTTGCCTGGTCCCATGAAACCTGAGCTTTTAATTTTATTTGTAGTGATGTCATATGTGCAGTCATGTAAGGAATGCCGCCCTGCCTTTGCTTATTGTGAAGTTTGCACAGAATTTTTTCTGCAAGTGGCAAAGGAACCAAGGTATCGAGAGCAAAAAACTAGAGAGGGAAATGTAATAGAGTGCAGTGAGGCCAAGAAGCTTGGACTGAAGGATAGAGACTGCTTTCCTTACCAGGGATTGATATCAGAGTATAAGCAAAGGAGTGGGGGTGTCTTATGTGAAAGATTGGCTCTGTTAGAGTTTTTAGTTAAATCTAAAATAGAAGCTGCTGTGAAAAGAGGAATAATTAATGGCCAACATTGCACGATAACTGTACGAATCAATTAGTTAGAAAAGACTGGGAATAGAGACTGGAAAACAATTTACAAGAAAACAATGGGAGGACATATGTATGGCTCCCAACTATGCAACAAAGTCCAGAACATTTGGGAGTTTTGCTTGGAAGTGTTTCCATATGTATTTTTATACCCCAAGCTGACTTGAAAGAGTTTTTCCTCAGGCAGATAGCATAAATTGGAGGTGTAATGTGGAGGAAAGAGGTTAATGGACACATGTTTTGGAGAATGTAAAGAGCTAGCAGGTTTTAAAAATTCCTTACAGAATACTCTGTCAGAAATATAGGGGAAGCAAATGCATGTATCTCAAGAAATGATTATTTTGAGCTGGGACACAAGATCTGATTTGTCTAGACACAGTAAGGCCTTATTAAGTTTAATGCTATTGGCTGCCAAAAAAGTAATTACTGAAAAAAGAAAATCAAAATCTAAACCAACTGTATTCGAAGTATTGGATATTGTAAAATAGATAAAATAACTGGAAATGGGATCTTCAGAAAAAGGAAGGAGCAAATTATGAGGAAAAAATGGAATTTGTGATTACAATACAATAAGAATAATGTTGAGGAGGAGGAGTGAGGTTTAAAGGAAGGAAGAGATGAGCAATTTATGTAATGTACTAAATGAGTGTTATAAAAAAAGAAAACATATATGTACTATGTAACGTATGTAAATGAAAACAAATTTAATATGGTTTGTTTTCTTTTCCATTATTGGAGTTGTGTCTATATCTTAAGTGATAATTTAATAAAAGTATTTAAAAATTTGCAAGTGTGTTTGCTGCATCCTGTGGCTAGGTGATCAATTTATGTTCTGATGATGTTGCATTCACAAATTTTCATTTTTAGTTTTCTGATATAATTAAACAATAGCTCATTCTTGTACGTAACCACTGAGATCAATCTGAGTTCATAGTAAGAGCAGAAGACTTCAGTATGATAAGTAGGACGTTTCTATATTTCTTTAATCTAGAGTTGTTTTTATGATTACAAGATATAGATGCTTTATTTCAGTGTTCTCCTCTATCTTGGCACTGCTTGTCTTCTTAAACTCAAATGAATAAGTTCCTAAATTTCTGTTTTCCCAATTCATTAGGTCAGGTCTATCATTAATAGACAGATTTGTTGTACCAAGGACTAGTTCCATTTCCCATAATTCTGAAAAAAAACATATCTATAATAAGGATTTGTTATGGAATTTAACAGCTTGTTTCTTCAGTTTATCCCCCTCCACATTTCTAAATTTCTGTTTAAAATAAAAACAGTCAACTTTGATTTAATAATCACGATCCATAAGAGCAAGACAACTTTTATTTATTTATTTATTTATTTTACATTTGTTTACCAGGAAAGTCTGACTGAGCCAAAATGGCCAATTTTCAGCAGAGCGCCAGGGCTCAGTGTCTGTTATTCTAAAAGTGTATTAGTTCTGGTTTAAGCACTTGGGCTTCAGGCCAGTTATTTTACATTAATAAGGTTCGTAGTCTGCACTCTTGTGGGAGGAGAGGCTGGACTCTACCCTTCTGAGATGGGAATTTCTGGTTAAATGCTTATAGTGCTTGCATATTTGAACTGTTTCTTACTGAAATTGGTGCGCCTTGTTTGCTGTAGCATAGACTAGATTCAGGCCTGCTGAATCTACCTTTGTTTGCATAACCTGAGCACTAATCCAGGCCTTCTTAAAAGTATTCAATTGTAATTATTACTGTTTGGTAGTAACCTGATTAAAGTGTAGCTATCATTCTAAGCCTTTTGGTTTAAGCACTTGGGCTTCAGACCAGTTGTTTCACATTGAGAAGGTTTGTGGTCTGCACTGTTGTGGCAGGACAGGTAGCTTACATCCTTCTAAGTTTGGAACTGCTGATTGAGGGCCCAGTGTCTACTATTCTAAAAGTGTATTAGTTCTGGTTTAAGCACTTGGGCTTTAGGCCAGTTATTTTACATTAAGAAGGTTTGTGGTCTGCACTCTTGAGGGAGGAGAGGCTGGACTCTGCCCTTCTGAGCTGGGAATTTCTGGTTAAAGGCTTGTAGTGCCTGCATATCTTAACTGTTTCTTACTGAAATTGGTGCGCCTTGTTTGCTGTAGCATAGACTAGATCCATGGCTGCTGAATCTAGCTTTGTTTGTATAACTTGAGCACTAATCCAGGACTTCTTTTTTGGAGAAGGTTCCCCTGCACCCCAGTGGCAGGAGTGTGCAGTTAGAACTTGTCTGATTGAAGACTACAGGAACAGGGCTCAACTTTGAGGTTTTTTTACTGGTTATTTAGGTAATTTGTTTAAAAGCCTTTTCTGATTGCTTGTAGTCATCTAAAGCTGTTTTAAATGTATTTTTTACTGTTTGTAGTTGTTTAAAGCTGTTTTAAGTGTATTCTTACTGTTTTTGCCTTATCTATTCAAAAAAAATGTCCTTGTTTCCCACCTTTCTAAGCTAGTATAGCCCAGTTTTCAGGCTAGTGCTGAATTCAGGGCTGTTACAATTTTCTGAGTTGCCCATACCTTACTTGGATAGAGGGAGGTTTCTCTGTTCACCTGTGAGAGAGAGAGCTTTGAGCAGCCATCTGTCCCTGGAGGAGTGGTTCCAGCCCAGAAGTTAGTAGTTTGTGGGCCATTTTGGGCTAATTTCTATTTCTTTCATTTCCCTCCTGTAAAAACCACATTTGCACGGTTTTGCACGTCCGGGCAGCGCTGGTTAGCTAGGGCTAAATTTATCCCGGCTCCACCAAGTCTCCTCTTCAGTTTTTCCCTTGAAGGTAGTCTAACTCTCAACCTAAGCACTTAAAAAGCATCCTACAGTCCAGCACTTGCTCAGACCTAATAGCAAGTACTAATATACCCCGACACTTGATTGCCCAGCAGGGCAAGGCTCATTATTCACCTCTCAGCAACCAAGAGACTAAGCAGCTCACCCTACTATTCAGACATGACCAAAGGGCAATTTCAGATATACTCTCCAGTCCAGCTGATGAACCTGAGTATCCTGAGGCAATGTTACAACTTCCTCGTGTACGCAGACAACCCTCTCCTCCTACCACAAAACATTAATATATGCAAGAGATGCAATTATATAGCTAAATTGGAGGCTAAGCTCTCTTCACCCAAGACTGGAACAAGCAGTCATGAGGTGAAGGTTAACACTTGCGCCACACATCCAGCCTCACATAGACATACTAAACCAGCACTGGCAAAAAATACACATAAATACACCAAATCATACTCAGAGGCTCTAAATAAAAACCTGCAAAAGCATCACAGACCTACAAAGCAGACACCCAAAAAACCTGCATCTCCTGTCACAAACCAGACAACACATAAAACACAAAATCAGTGTGCCGCACAATCACAGCCCTTAAGGTGAAATAACATACCTAACGCACTAGTAACAGGCGACTCTATAGTCAGGCACACTGACATCCCACTCACTAGGCTGGACAAGGAGCTGCCTGTCGGGAGCCAGAATCCGCCACATAACACAAGCACTCAGGTCACTCCAGAACAAGTACAAATATGACTCTGTCATTGTTCATGTTGGTGTGAATGACCTGAGATGTACCTCCCTGGACTACATGAAAAGAGACATGGAAGAGCTCTCTGATCATGTAGCCCAGGCGGGTATGACCCTGATCCTGAGTAGCATCCTACCCTCACCAAGAATGATACCACAATATAAAGAAAAAATGATCAATTTCAACAATTGGCTAAGCGTCTGGTGTCATTCAAAGGAGATCCAGTGTCTGTCAGCCTGGGATGACATGCTCGACAGGCCTCATTGCTTCGCAAGAGAGGGCTTGCACCTGTCACCCCTAGGCTTTCAAATACTGGCCAAGGCTCTTGCTGCCCCCATAGTGCCTTTTTTAAGCAAGGCTCAAAAGTCAAACCCACCTCTGAAAACAGCACAAATAAAACAAATGAGGGTTATGCTACTCAACGCCAGGAGTTTAAATCTCAAAATGCATGTGCTCGAAGCACTCCTCAGTATGGAGAACGTTGACATCTGTGCAGTAACTGAAACCTGATTCAAGGCTCCACAGAGCACCCCAGCACTACCGGGATACAACTCATATCACACATTTCGGCCACAGAACATGGACCAAAACACAAAAAGAGAGGGTGTATCCATATTCATCAAGGATACCTACACCTCCAGGTTAGTGGCACAGCATGATACCTCCGAGATCATCCATGTGCAACTAACATCGGGCAAATCTGCAATGCAAATTGTGGCCTGCTACAGATCACCCTCCATGACCCAGGACCACCACTCCGCCTTTCTGGAGACACTGGAAAACATGAAGGTCCTACCGAACACCCTGATATTGGGCGATTTCAATTACCCTACCGTTAACTGGGAAAACTACTCAAGTACAAACTCCTAGGTCCAGTGCTTCCTGGAATTTATCAACTCAAATGCCCTAGATCAGTTGGTAAACTCCCCTACCAGAGGTGAAAACATATTGGACCTGGTCATCACCAACATGGGTGACAGGTGTTCAACACCAGAGATCAACCCATCACTGGTTAGATCAGACCATAATCTAATCACTCTGGATGTCCACACCCCACCACCACCCCAACTAAGGAAACCACAGTAAAAAACTTTTCTAAAGCAAACTTCACCTTACTTAAGACAGAGGTGGTAAGTTTCACAGCCCCCACGCTAAAGGATAACGCTGCCCAAGATGCAGAAACCTTTACAAATGCACTCTGTGAAAACCTACAAGGATGCATGGATCGTGCCATCCCTAGCAAAACTAAGACTCACTCCCCTAAGAGAAGGAAACAAGTCTGGTGGACCCTTGCCATAAACAGGCTATACAATAGAAGGAGGAAACTAGTTCAGAAAAAAAGCAAATCCCAAGAAGGAAAGACATCCCTGATCGGTATCAGTAAGAAACTAAGGTCCCTCATAAAATCCTCCAAGGCTAACTGTGAAAGAAAATTAGCCAAGGATTCGAAAGATAACCACAAAGCCTTCTTTAGCTATGTCAAGAATCTAAGTGGCAACTCGCAGATATGCTCTGAGCTAGTGCAAAATAGCATAAAATATACTGAACCCACTGATATTGCCAACATCCTGGCAGATAGATTTAGTGCAAACTTCACCCCCTCTCACCCCCAAAAGGGCCCACAACAATACCGGAAAAGTGTAGTGTCCCAGAAATCACAGATGCACAGGTGAAAACAGCCCTTTCAAAACCCAAAAGCACAGAGTCAATGGGGCCAGATGGTGTCCCAGGCTATGTCTTGCATGAACTACAGAATGAACTAACCCCCCACCTAAACACACTGTTCAGTCTCAGCCTCTCCACAGGCTACGTGCCCATAGAATGGCGCACAGCAATGGTTATTCCACTCCACAAAGAAGGGGCCACAACTGACCCTGGTAACTATTGCCCCATAAGCCTGACTAGCCTGGTCTGCAAAGCTATGGAGCGCATCACCATGGAACTCATTAACAAAGACATTGGGAACCTCCAAACACTTGACCCGACCCAGTTCGGCTTTGTTAAGGGCAGATCATGCCTACTAAACCTGGTTGACTTCTTTGAGACAGTCACCAAGGCCATAGATGAGGGGAAGGTAGTTCACACAGCCTACCTTGACCTCAGCAAGGCTTTTGACACCATTCCCCACTTGGGAATTATCGAAAAACTCACTAGCTTGAACATAAACCCCTTACGTCACGAGATGGGTTGCCAACTGGCTTACAGACAGAACTCACACGGTAAGAATAGCGGGCTCCAGGTCCGACTCTAAACCAGTCACAAGTGGTATCCCACAAGGCTCAGTCCTGGGACCCCTACTGTTCAGCATATACTTCTCAGAAGTACAGGCAAACACAGGAGGACTATGGCTAATCAAGTTTGCCGATGACTGCAAACTGGGAGCCATAATTGAATCTCTGGCTGACACAGACATTCTCCAAAAGGGCCTTACTGAGATGGACACCTGGTGTCAAAGTCATGGTCTCAAGCTACATGCCAAAAAAATGCATAGTCATCCTGTTTGGGAAAAACAAAACACCCATGAATTACCACATAGGTGGCAGCCCCCTTAATACAGAAGAGGTAATAAGAGATCTGGGGACCCAGGTAGATAGTAATCTCTCCTTTGACAATCATATTGCCAAAGTAATTAGGAAATCCTTCTATGTAGCCTATCTAATTACTAAAGGGTTTGCATCTAGAAATAAAGCGGTTATAGTGCCCCTCTACTCATCACTCATCAGACCCATCATAGAGTACAATGCCCCATTTGGGATGTACCTCACAAGACACTTCCAACAGCTGGAAAGACCACAAAATTACCTCACCAAGAGGATTACTTGTCTAAAACATATGTCCTATGCAGCCCGACTGGAAAAACTCCAGCTGTACTCAGTGGCATATCGCTTACTCAGAGGTGATCTCTGCCTGACTTACAAAGCCATGTCCAACTCAGAATTGATGGACATGTTCCACCTAAAGAAATCCAAGTCACTGCGAGCCACTCGTTCTGGTGAGCTAAACCTCGCCACAATAATAAATAGAACATGCTGGAGGGGTAGATTCCTGTCACAGAGACTCCCCATGCTTTGGAACAAAATTCCTAGCTACATTAGGCAGAGCCCCTCACTAACAATCTTCAAGAGAAACCTTGACAAGTGGATGGGTAACAGAAAATACACCACTGGGATCACTTTATTGGCTCTTCTTGACAGAGGCTCAGTTAATTAAGCAGTGGGGCGGCGAAAGCTGACACACTCTGGCTAGGCTTATAAATGCTCTCGGCAGATAGCCTAGTACCTACCTATGAACCTATGAACCTATAAAGTAAGTAATTTTAACAAGAGTAATCCATTATATATACTTGCAATCATACAATCATAGATGAAGTGAAATTATGCAATACATATTATAGATATGAATGGTACAGATATAAAGTGTATGAAATGGTATATATTTCACAAGCAATTGAAGACACACATTCATGTATAACAGGGGGAAACCAGCAGTGAGAAATATCAATAGAGACACAAGCATACATCTGAGTACTACTGCTATATAATCTAGAGATAGACTGGATAAGAGCAGTTGAAGTTAGGTACTACAAAGGAGAGAAATAGGTAAAAAATGGTGACTGATAAGAGAGAGAGAGATAGTATGTGAGGAAGGAAGCTAGAGATGGGATGGATCATCCAGGCTTAGTACAAGAACAGAGCCAGTTGTTGGTGGGGTGTTTCTTTAGTAGTTGTTTAAACCAGGAAGTGTTGGTGATGTTGATAATTGCTTGGAGTATGGAGTTCCAGTTTTTAGATATTTTATTTGATATTGGGGAGTCCTCATAGCTATTGTTGGATCTGGCTACATCTAGTAGGATTTTATTAGTAGATCTTAGGGATCTACTACTGCAGTAGGGGTGAACTAGGTCCTTGACAGCATGGCTGTTGTTGGGAGGTGAAAGACATTGTGAGTGATCACAGTCAAAGCCACTAAGAACATCTCACTGGCCCAAGTCACATTTTAAACTCTCATGACATGCCTACCCACTTTGATTACCAAGTGACTTTAGCTAGTCCTTATTGTAATTCAGTGTTTTAGTTAGATGAACTTTTGGAGTATGAAGAGTAGACTTGATGTAGGTTCACAGGAAGTTACTAGGCTTGCAGTCAAGGGGAGCATTCAGAAGCCTAGCCCAAATTTCCAGTTGCCCCCAAGCACTGTCTGGTTAAGTGACTTGTCCAAAATAACATAGTAGCAAAATGAGGGCTGAGGGAATCAAACCCTGTACTATAGGAACTACAGATCACAGCTCTAACCCTCTGAGCCAACTGCTTAACAAAGCTTGAGATATGGCTTGCTCAGCACATTCCTGATATCCTAGTTATAGCTGGGATCTAGTTATCCCCTCATTTCTTGCAACAAAAGTGCACTTGATTTATTTATTTTATTTATTTATTTAACATTTATTAACCAGGAAAGTCTGACTTGGAAAAAATCCAATTTTCAGCAGAGGCCCAGGGAGAAACACTCCAGATGCACGTCTTTGAATGTGGGAGGAAACCGGAGCCCCCAGAGGAAACCTAAACGAATGCAGGGAACATCCAGACTCCACACAGAAGACACTCCAGCCAAGAATCGAACCAGAGAACCTCTTGCTGTGAGTTGAAAATACTACTGCTGCACCACTGTGCCATCTTAATATTTTTACAATTACAGACTTCTGTGATACTGACTGATAAACAGTTTCAAGCCATGAAGGTAACCCTATTCAAACATACCAGTCCAACCTGGTTAGTGGCAGATATTCACCTGAGGAGGTTCCAAGATATTAATATATGTATATACAGCTTATATTCCTCCTCCACCAACCGTATATATTTCAATCTGCTTGAAACACTAACCTCAAGCCGCTTGATCTATAGGTATTCAAGAAGTAATTTCATAATTGCTGTTGGCTTTAACTTTCTATGGCTTCCTCCCTTAAATAAAAAAATATATTATTATACAGGCCTTCGTGACCTTATTCAACTAGTTGATGTTCCCACTAAACCAAGCTCAAATACTAAAAAAGGTTTCATTCTTGATCATAATTCTCTGGAACAGATTTAAACAATGCAGTTGCTTTAATGTTCTTCCTAGTTCCCTAAGTTGAGTATTTTAAAAGCTCAAAGTTATTGTAACTATCTTGAGCCACTTGTATCCCACATCTGGACAACAACCTTTACTGCCTGACATTTCATTGGCTGGTATGAACTTTATAGCTTCAGTGAAATTAATTAAAACCTGAACTCCTTCCTTAACAATCAATTTGAAATTCAAACTTTAATGTTCCTTACAAACAAAACAAGAATTATTGGCTGTAAATTCTTAATAGAGATTTTTAGCCTGTTTAATTATGGGGAAGAAGCTTGGAATGTCTTCAGAAGTACTAACTTTGCTGAACATTATAAATGTTTACCTAACCTAAGGCAGGAAGCTAGAATGAATGTATAAGAAGCCAAGACATGTTACTATAAGCAGAGACAAGATCTTTGCCTTAGCTATCCTGCCACATATTAGACAGAGCTAAGGCAAATTAAAAAAAAAAAAAAAAAAAGTAACTGCTTACTACTTTCTTTTTGCCAGCTGCTCTACAATGGTTAGAATGTGCTAAGCTCTTATAGACTTATTTTATATTGAACCGCCAATGTACTCAAATCCACCCCCAGGCAGTTTCTTTTTTTTTCTCAAAAATTTTTTTTAGTTTTTAAATACATTTGAATGAATTCCATAGTATTTATACATAACATCATAAATAACTATGTACACTATTTACATTAGCCTGACACTATAACAGATCTTAATGTATACAGTTACTTTTTAAGTATGTCCAGTCCATTATCAGAGTGTCTGATCAATTATTGTATAGTGTCAATCAACGATAAGACTTTTTCCCAAGGGTTGTTGATAAATGGCTTTGGATAAATTCTTAGCTCTTTAATTTTAATTTCCAATAATGCTGTGGTCTTCAGTAGGCTGTAGAAGTCTTCCAAAGTTGGTATTGTGTTTGTATTCTATCTTCTTGTTATACACTTCCTTGAAATTGCAAGTATAGTCCATAATAGATACGTTTGACCTATTCAAATGAGGACCTTCGTTCACATTTAATAATACAAGAGCTTTAGTTAAATAAAATGATTCATTAAATAAAGCTTGTAAAAAGTTATTAATACCATTCTAAAATGGCTTAATTTTAACACAATCAAAAAAATGTGGTTCCAATCTGCACTGTGTACTTGCTCACATCTCCAACATATTCCTTTTATGGAAAAACTAATTTTACTGATTCTGTCTGGTGTTAAGAATGTTCTGTGCAAGCATTTCCAATTAAAAACTTTCCAGTATTGTGTAAAGGATGTATATTTTATCGATAATAAGATATTTGTTTTAATATCTTCAGTTAACTCTATTGAGTGTCCTTTTGTTATATATTTCCAATATGAGGTATTGGGTGTTGTTTTATAGTTTATTCATATTTTGTAAAATTTTGAAATGCTGTTTCCCATGTCAAAGTCATTATATATGGTTTTATATATGTATTTCATAAATTTAGGTATATCTTTAAATGAAGATTTGTTAATTATTCTACTTAAATCTTGCAAATACGATAGAATACTCTGTAAAGTTAGCCAGTCCTGTTATGGCATTTTGTATGTTGTTTTTATTACTTGCATATCTAAAAAATTTAGTTCTTTGATACACTGGAGACAACAAACAAATCCTTTCTGTTCCCAGGAATTAATAATTTCTCTATATATTTTATGTGGAAAGCTCTTGGTGCCTATAAATGGTGTTACAAGATCAAACAAGATTTTAAGTCTATATTTGCATTAATAATTTTCCTAAATGAGTCAATATAATAATTAATCATATGGGTTTTAGTGGGTTTAGTTATGTTATATTGTATACTAATACATACTATGTGCCATGGCAAATTGTTTTTATCTGTTATTTGAATTTTTTTTAAATCAAATTCATTTATTGATATTACAGTTAGTAATGCTTTTCAATTTGCAGAGTAATTTGGACTTATCCAATCTGATATTGTTTTAAATGTTGATGCTTTTATATATGTTTCTATATCAGGAAAGTTTAATCATCCCTGTTTCCATGGTCTGCTATGATGTATTAAAGCTATTCTGTATTTTTTTTGGGAAACCATAAAAATTTATTAGGCATGAATTTATTTATTTAAGTATATTCCTTTCTGATAACAGTTGTATTGCCAAGGCTATATATATATATATATATATATATATATATATATATATATATATATATAGGATCTTGGGCAGTAAAAATATTTTTATTAACTGTAGTCTATCTTCAAATGTTAATATTATTTTGTTCCATTTTTCCATAGAGAGTTTAACTGTATTGATGATATTATTGTAGTTTTTTTACACTAATTCATTATTATCCTTGCATAACTCAATTCCTAGATATTCTAAGGTAGATTCTTGTTTCCCTATGATGTGATCCCCCTTAGTCTGCAGTTCTTTTTTTATTTAAAAATAAAAATTTTGATTTTGATTTATTGAAATAGAGTCCTGAAGTCATGTGGAATTTGTCAATTAATATATCTAATTTTCTAATGTCTCTTTTGTATTAGATAATGTTAGTAATATGTCATCAGCATTACTTTAGAATTGTATCATTCATAAACATCTATTCCTTTGGTTTTTATATTGTTACGAATTGAATCTGCCAATATTGCAATAGCCAGAGCAAATAGAATCAGTGGCATGGGACATCCTTGTTTAGTGCCTTTTGATATATGTATAGATTCAGAGGTAAAAGGACCTAACTTGACATACACTAAATTATTTGTATATATATTCTTTAGGAGATGAATAAAGAATGCAGGAAATTCAAATAGCATTAGGATTTTGAATAAATAGTCCCAATTTGGGGAATCAAAGGCTTTCTCTGTATCTTAACCAATTATTAGTGTCTATTTTGTTTATTAACATAATCTATAATAGAAATTATCTTTTTAATGTTGTTGTGTGTGTCTATGATATATAAATCCAGTTTGATCATTATTTATTGTTTTGGATAGTGGTATTTTCATTCTGTTAGTTAATATTGTCATAAATATCTTATAGTCATTATTTAATAATGATATAGGTCTATATGAGGTACAGAGGTTTGGGGATTTGTTTTCCTTTAGGATTGATATGATTAAGGAATATCTCTAAGAGGGTGATATCAAAGCTTGTGACTGCATTTCTAATAGAGTTTTATAGAAGAGGGGTAGTATCTTTGAAGGAAAATGTTTATATATTTCCATAATTATGCCATCTATACCTGGAGCTTTATTATTATTACCCTCTTTTATTGTATCTGTAATTTCTTTGTAGGATATGTGTACTTGTTTATTTAGTTATTATTTATTTATTTTGAGTTTGATTACCGGGGATGTCCACTGGGCCCATAGAGACTGTTTTCAGTGGTGGTCCAGGGAGAAAAGCTCCAATAAATATAATACAATACAAATATCAGAGATACAGTGATACATAGTATAGGTCATACTGAAAGATGCATATTATAGGACAGTTACACAATATGCACAGTGTAAAACATGTTCAAACAAAATAGTTTAAGGTTGTTCTGAGGAATTATGCAGATACATTTAAGCAAACACTCTAGCACAGCAATAGAATTGGAGTCGAAAACACTTTACAAGCACTCCTTTTTGTTGCTATTTACAATATTTACATAGTTTTATTGTGTGTTAGGTAGCTCTCGGAAATGTGGAGAGATTAGACACACTCATGGTGTAGTAAATGTAGGAGATTTAGAGAGGTTAGGAAACTGTGAGGAGTCCTCAGGGGTGCAAATACTTAGATAGAAATCAGGTAGGGTGATGGCAGGTGCATGTCCATTTAGTGGACAGGTGCTTGAAAAGCTGGGTTTAAAATTGTCTGAGTTTGGTATAGTTCTTAGTGTGGAAGGAAGGGAATTCCATTTCTTGCCTATGGAGAAAGAGAGGTGTAACTGGCCAGCAGGACATTTAGGCTTGTAGATGGCTATTAAGTTTTGATGTTCAGATCTGAGATTTGTGTTAGGTATGTATGAGGGGAAGGATATTTGCTAGAGCAGGGCATTTAGTAGGGTGAAATATAATTCTGTGTGCAGTTGTGAGTTGGAGGTAGTTTAGGTAGTTTGGGAGTTCTAGCCAGTTCAGAGATTGCAGGGTAAGCACGGATGGATGTAATTCCTGGATTTGATGGCAAATTTAGAGATTTTATTATAGCAGTTTTCTACTTTAGAGGAGATGGAGGCGGACAGGTTGGTTAGCAGAAGGGCTCTGTATAATAAGGAGAGAAGAAGATAAGTAGTGGCCAGAGATTGCCTAGTGGAGTTTGAAAGAAAGTGACTATTCCTATACAGCATGCCTAGTTTTTGGTGGGTTTTCTTAATAGTTTGTTGGATGTGGATGTCAAATTTGAGATACTCATCAATATTAATGCCGAGCAGTTTAGCATAAGGAACCACTTCTATAGGTGAATTTGATTGACTAAGGACTTTGAAAGTACTTTTGTTGTAGTAGTAAGTCTTGGGGGGGGGGAGTAAAATTTTTGATTTGTTAGCATTGAGAGAGAGGTGGTTTTGATGGATCCAGTCTTCGGTTATTGAAAAAGCAGTTTGGGTTTACTTGAGCAGTTCAGAGAGGTTAGAAGCAGAGCAGACTAAGGTTGAGTCATCAGTGTATTGAATGACTTTAGCATCAGGAATGGCAGTGTGGAAGTTATTGATGAAGATGTTAAAAAGCATGGGCCCAAGGATAGATCCCTGTCGTACACCAGTTGGGGTAGGTAAGAAGGAGGAGATAGAGTTATTCCATTTTATTGCTTAAGTTCTTTCATATAGGTAGCTTTAGAACCAGGATAAAGGTTTTGGAGAGAGATGGAGATCTGATAGGTAAGAGAGAAGGTGTTTGTGGGAAACAGTATCAAATGCTTTAGACAGATCAAGCAAAACTGTAGACACCAAGTGTCTGGAGTCTCGGGCTTGATTGACAGTTTCTAGGAAAGACAATAGAGTGGTTATAGTGCTATGGCCTGGGCGGAAGCTATATTGGGTAGAAGTTAGAAGAAGGTTTTGGGTAAGGAAAGACATGAGTTGGTGGTGGATACACTTTTCTAGGATTTTGGAGATTGGTGAGAGCAGAGCAATACGGTGGAAATTTGAGATGCTGGTGTTTTTGCCACCTTTATGAAGAGGAAGGATATAAGCCAAGGGCCAGCGTTTGGGGACGTAAGATTCCTTTATGGATCTGTTAATAATGATGCTAATTGGGAGAGCTATTCCATCAGCAGCACTTTTTAGGAAGGAGGAGGGAATATTGTCTGGAGCATTGGAGCAGGGCCTAAGTTTGGAAAGCAGTTTTTTTATGAAGGTAGTGGAGATAGGTTTGAGCTTGAACATGAGGGGATGGCAGTTAGGAGAATTGGATGGAGAAGACTGAGGAATTGGAGGGTTGTTGGGGAATGTCTTGGTCAGTGCAGAGATGGTTTCTATGAAAAATGAGTTAAATTCAGAACTTAGCTCAAGGTCGGATTTACTAGGGTCATAACAGGAGTTATTCTTGGAGCTGGGATTAAGAAGTGAATGTACTGAATTCCAGAATTTCTTGGGGTTTTTATTATTATTAGACTGGAGCTTGATATAGTAGGATTTTTTGTCCTTAGTGAGTAGCTGTTTTGCAAGGTTGCGGAGTTGTTTGTATTGGATCAAGGTATTAGGCAATTTGTTGTTTTGGTAAAGCTTCCATAATTTGTCCCTTTGTTCCATGATTTGTTTTGTATGTTTGGTTATCCAGGGAGCTGTATTAACTTTTATCCTTTTGTTTTGCAGCGGGGCAACAGAGTTTAAAGTGTCTAGGAAGACAGAGTTGAAGTAGTCTATGGCTTTGTCAAGAGGAAGGGTGTTTGGAATTTGCCGGTGCATTTGTTTAAGCATGTTAGAGAAAGTTATGGGGTTGAAGTTACTGAGGTTACGAGTGAGAATGTATTTGTGTTGATGAGGTGAAGAGGTAGCTGTGCGATGAATGAAAGCTGGGAGGTGGTCACTGATGGAGTCAGGAATAGTGCCAGAGTTAGTTATTTTGTTAGGGTCAGAGACTAGGATCCAGTCAATAG
>NC_056730.1:479554430-479654430 GCF_019279795.1 Protopterus annectens
GAGTATTTCATATACAGAAGTTATTACACAAATAAATAAGCTTAAATCAAACAAAGCACCGGTAATGATGGTATTATACCAGAGATATATAAAATCCTTTCTAAAAATACATATTCATTAATACATAAGGTTTTTATTTTGGCCCAAACTGAGTTAATAACCCCCATCTTGGCAATATACATTTATTTCGCCAATTTTAAAACCTAATAAAGATCCAACTAGATGTTCTTCATATCGGCCCATCTCATTACTTAATGTTGATTATAAAATGTTTATGAATATCTTTGCTGATAGATTGAAGACAATCATTCCCGCCATTATAGATATAGATCAGACAGGCTTCATTGTAAATAGAAATACTTTTGATAATATAAGAAGAACTTTAACATTAATAGATTTTGCAAATAGGAAAAAGAAAGATTTAACACTTATTAGTCTTGATATAAGTTCAGCATTTGATTCAGTAAGTTGGGACTATCTGTTTACCTTAATGAAGTGCACAAACTTCTCGGATGCATTTGTAAATCTAATTGAACATTTATACAAAGGAACGTTGGCTTATATTAAGGTAGGAACATATGTTTCACAAAAATACCCATTCTTAAAGGTACAAAACAAGGATGTCCACTTTCTCCACTATTATTCACTTTAGTAATGGAGCCTTGGGCTAATTTGATCAGAAACAGTACTGACATAGAGGGTTTTGAAATAGATGAAAATACAACATCCAAAATTCAACTTTTGCAGATGATGTTCTAATTACATCAGCAGGATCTAATTCTTCTATACAGTCTCTATTTGATAACATGATGAATTTTAAAAGTATTTCTGGTTTAATATTCAATGAAGAAAAACTAAAATACTACCTATATATACACGAAAAATATTCTCATTAGTGATTTTACTAAATATGTACCCAATTCAGGTCAGATAACTTATTTAGGTATAATACTATCTAAAGATATTAAATCTATTATATATAATAATTATAATACCTGTTTTCTTAATATACAAAATCTTTTTAATACCTGGAATAATATGTTTTTACTATGGAGGAGAGACTTACAATTATTAAAATGATAATATTCCCCAAGATTTTATACTTAATACAATCAATAATACTTCCACCTACAAAAATAATTATCAAGAAACTGAACCCACTAATGTTAAATTTCTTATGGGCACCTAATAGACCTAGGATTGCATTAAAGAAACATACTAATAGCTGGTCTCAAGGGGTATTTCTTTTCCAGACTTTAATTTATATACTATCTCTTCTATTGTAAAAGTATTACTTTATTAATAGATCAGTCATATGTCACAAAATGGAAAGATTATTGGGAGCTAATTAGTATACACTTCATGAAAATCTCCTTAACACATAAAAATATGATTGTAAATAACTCCATGTTATGGTTACTAAAGGAATTTTGTACTTCACCTATTACACCTAAACATATGGTTTGTTACCCATTAAATATTATTATTAGTTATCGTAACTTTATATTCATGCACCCTAAGTATAGGGAATGGAATTTTATTGTATTTCCTATAATGTATACTCAGGGTATGCTTTTGTCATCTACTTCTGAAGGAACTCATTTAGCTATAGATAATGATCTAAAGTACTGGTATCAGTTGATATCTGATAATAAAGTTAAAAAATCTAGATTTCTTAAAACAAGAATTTGATCTAAGAGAAACTTGCTGGTTAGAGGTTCAGACCTTTAGACAACATCTCATTAATAAAATAGATTTAATGTCTATAACTGTTAAAGAATCTATTCCAACACTGATTGATTACTTGATATTAAATTTACAACATAAAGTTTATGATAAAGGTAAACTTTCATTCATACATAAAGTTATCAGACAAGAAACTTTTTACAGTGTAGATTCATACTGGAATTATTTCACTTCTATTAATGGGGACCCACCAAATCAACAAGATAAACAATATATATTGAATCTGCTTATAGAACTACGTCTTCCATTGTCTGGAGACTTTATACATGGAAATTTTTACATAGATCTTTTTATACACCTTTGATGATGAATAAAATAAATAATAAAGATAATCTATGTAAGAGATGTAATGTAGAAATTAATGCTGACTGGGCTCATATGTTTTATGACTGTATAAAATTGAAAGAATACTGGAAGTCAATTAATGAATTTTTGCAGGCTCTTTTACAGATAATTTCATTATTTCTAAATCTCTTATATTATTCAACACACCTGTACCTCAACGTGTTAAAAGGTTAAGCTTCCCTTGTTATGGTCTATTCTAGCAGTGGCTAGGAAAATAATAACTAGAAATTGGATTTCAGATACACCTCCTTCGTTCAATGAATTTAAAAATGTTATGAATATAGTGTGCCATATGGAAATAAACACAATTAGGACTAGAACAAATAGAAAAACATCTTATTTTATTGTATGGGATCATTTACAAAATTTGTTAAAAAAATTTTAATTTCAATAGCATGGTATTTTAGTTTAATTAATTGATCTGATTGTAGTGGATGTCTTTGTAAATACTTTAGTTGTTTTGTTGAATATTATAATAATACCTATGTTTAATTACTTAAATAAAATTGTTATGATATTTCTCTTATATGTTAAAACAATAAACCTGTTTTGAAAAAAAAAAGGAATGGCAGTGTGGAAGTTATTGATGAAGATGTTAAAAAGCATCAATGAATTGTGGTCTGAAAAGGGGCAGGGAGAGATTGAGAAATTAATGATTTTAGAGTGTAAGTCATGGGCAGCAAATATTTTATCTATTCTAGTCTGGGTACGAAATCTGTGATGTTGATGGGAAAACAACAAGGATTTATCTTCTTTAAATTTGAAAGTATCTACAAGATGAAATGATTCTACCCACTTGTTTAAAGCTTTTGATACAGCAGATGTACGCAGCAGCCTTTTATTTGTAGTTTCAGAAATATGAAATATACAGTTAACATCTCCTCCTAATATTAAGTTGCCTTTATAATTATTGGAAATGAAATCCAAGTGTTATTTAACAGTTCCTGTTCCAATGCCTGGGAACCAGTATAGATTGGCTAGGGTCCATATTCTATTATTATATTTAACTATTACTAATGCCATAAGGCCTTCCTTATCTTCATACTTATAAATAATTTCTGGGTTAATCACATTTGTTTTCTGTAAAATTGTTACCCCTTTTGTCTTTGTCTTATAAGTAGATTGCACCAATATCATATATTCCTTAGGATTCCATTTGTAATTGTCATTTGTTTTGAAATGAGTTTCTTGAAGGAAGACAATTTGTGCTTAGTTCAGTTTTAAATATTTCAGTAGATTTGATCTCTTGCTAGGATTGTTTAAGCCATTGGTATTTAAAGATAATAAAGTTAAATCCATCTTAGGTTATTTAGACTATGTATTTTTTGTTTTATTGTGAATATTAAACATTGTCCTCTGATAGCTGTAAATTATATGTTTGCACTTTTAAAGGAAATTATCAGTTTTATACTTTGAGTGTTTACCAATAAATTAATGTTTTGGTCAGGCATACTAAAAATGATTTTGTGAAATAACAAATTTAAATGAATAAATGTTAACAAAACTACGATCTGCATTAGCCTTGGAATGAAAATCATTCCTAATCTGACGGATAAACCTAAGTCTATCAGATTATCACTCATACCTTGACAATCCAGAACATCTGAGCTCCATAAATTGAATTATCATATGGAGAATATTTGTAATAGGAATAAGCAATATTTATTTTATTTTGAACAGATATAGTACTGTTGTAGATTAGACAGAATGCTAATACAATATAAATGTCTACTTATTGTATAAGCAATTAATATTTACATAAAAGATAGATGACAAGCAATTCAATTATAGTAAAGTAGGCTGTATCATATATAAAACCTTAGTAAAAGATTATACCACACAGTTATTTAACATATTCACCATTATTGATGAAGTCTTTCAAAACTTATTACTTAATATAAATAGATGGCAATAATATTTATACCTAATGTTTATAATACAATGTATTTTACTAGATAAATCAGAAGTTATATTTCATTGTTTGCCAGCATTTAAGTAATCACTTTGTTTGTTGCTAACTTACTTAAAGCATCAAGTTTGTTTTATGTGAACATTGATGAAAGTTACTGCATTTTAATTATCAATGCATCCCTCTTCCCCCCATTTCCTACACATAAGGATTTTCATACCTGTCATTTCTCATTATAAAATGAGTGAATTATAGGTTAAAAACAACAAATGCACTTATTTTTATTAATGATTACAAGTTCCCTTTCCATATTCATAAATTGCCATTTTATGGCATATACTGAAAGTTTTTAGATATAATCAGCAAAGGCTAAATTGAGTGATTATTGTCAATTTAATACTATTTGTTCAGAATGTGATTGTTACATTCTGTGACATTCCTAGTTCAGGCTTCTATTGTTTCCCTTGAACAACTTTGTAAGTTTGATGTCATGTACAAGACATTAGTTATCTTGGTAACAGCTAAAGTATTATGTATGGTTAGAATGGGTTACAAAACCAAAATTCATGTTAAAGCAGTTATATGACTTGCACATTTACTTATATGAGAAAATCATCATGCTTCCCCTTGATGTTCAATACAGTGTATGTCATTTATGACAAGTTAAAACAGAAATGCTATTATTTTATTTATTTATTTTACATTTGTTGACCAGGAGAGTCCAACTGGATTACAAGTGCATTTTCAGTGGAGGCCTGGGGAGAAAAGCTCCAAGAGAACATTTTTTTTTTTTTACAAAACACAGTTTTAAGGACAAACTTTTGACAAACAATTTCCATAGAAGAGACTTTGACATACATATTAACTAACAGATAGGATACATTCATTCTCTACAATATAATATTACATTTTAGAAGATATTCCTAAGTTTAGGATTCCTGTGATAGACTGACTGTTGGAGTAAAAGCAGAGAGACGTAGAATAAGGCTCCGAGAGAGTAGATGATGCTCGCTATAGTTGAGAAGGATAACAAATTGGTTTAATATATGTCTTTTCCTGGTTTTAGTTGAGAAGGATAACAAATTGATTTACAATATGTCTTCTAATGGTTTTAGTTGCTTATGGAAAGCACAACATTGTTGGTGTATTTTTCCCTAACTCCTGGGGAGATGGGATGAGCAGAAGATTAACAGTACTATGATTGGTTGGCTTAGCAGAGTTACTTAAGTTAGTTGAAGTGTTCTAATGAGACATTAGCCAGGGGGGATACAGGAGCACAGTCAATTATTCAAAAAGTGAGTTTTAACAAGTTTCTTGTACTGTGATGGGGATTTATTGTCAGTTATGTGGGCAGGAAGGGAGTTCCGGGTTTTTGCTATACAGTGGCTATAGACAGACTTATCAGCTTCATTGTTATATTTGGTTACTTTGAGGAGGTTTTGTGTGCTAGACCTCAAGGGCCTTGTGGTTGTATAGGGTTGCAAAAGATTTTGTAGGGCTGGGGTGTTATCAAAGTTATGTATTATTTTGTGGGGTAGTGATAGTTGATTGAGTTGAAGTAGTAGTTGTAGTTCTAGCCAATTGAGTTTTTTAGGTGTTCACAGTGATGTGTTCTGATGAGAGAGGTTGTAGCAAATTTGGCTATCTTATTATAACAACTATCAAGTTTGTTTAGATCAGATTTGTGGAGATTTGTAAGCACGGGGGAAGCACAAAGTAGGGTGGGTCCTCGCTATTGTAGTTTTGGAGTGGTCAGAGAGGAATTTTTTATTGCGATACAGAAGGCCAAGTTTTATATGTACTTTTTTATGGTTATAGAAATATGTAGGTCAAATCTAAGGTGATTATCTATTCCAACCCCAAGTGTTTGGTATGATTTGTGGGGGTGATTGTGGTCTTGTTAAAAGTGGAGATGAAGAAAGAATCAGTGGGAGGTGTGGCTCTGTGGGAGCTAAAGAGTACTAGCTTTGTTTTACTTGTGTTCAGAATGAGCCTTTGGTTTGTAATCCAAGTTTCTGCTAGGGAAAAACATTATTGTGTTAGGGATTGAAGGATGTCAATTGATTTGGCTGCGCATATTATGGTGGTATCATCTGCATATTGCACTATTGAGGCTTTAGGAATACTGTTTGGGAGATGATTGGTGAAGAGGGTAAAAAGAAGTGGCCCCAGGATGGAGCCTTGGGGTACTCTTTGGGAGACTGGTAGGGAGGGGAGAGTTGGTTTTGCTACATAACAGCTTGTTTCCTTCCTTCTAGGTAGTTTTTGAACCAGGAGATGGCAGGGGTGGTAAGGTTTAGAGTTGCTACTGAAAGAAGGAGTTTATTGTGGTTAACCATATAGAATTCTTTGGACAAGTCAAGGAAGGTGGCAGATACAAGGAGTCCATTGTTTCTGTGAGTATTGACAATGTTGGTGAATTCTGTTAGTGCGGTGGTGGTGCTATGGAAGTGTCTAAAGCCATGTTGTGTTGCTATTAGATTATTTTCTAGGAGATATTTCATTAGTTGCTTGTGTAGTACCCTCTCTAAAATTTTAGATAAAGGGGGTGGTATGTCTATAGGGTGGTAGTTATTGAGTTCCAGGGAGGTTCCCTCTTTATGTAGAGGGATGATATGTGATATTTTCCATAGCTTGGGTACTATACACTCGGAGATGGATCTGTTAATGAGGATGGAGACAGGATATGATATGGCTTCTGCAGCCAGGTGGAGGTATTCAGCGAGTAATTTATCTGCAGCTAGAAACATTGGTTTGAGCTTGCGGAGTAGTTTTTCAATGGATTTGGTTGGTTCTGGGTGGAAGCTGAACTTTTGGCAATTGTTAGTTGGGGGGTGGCTTTGCAGGGATGGGGATGTTGTCATAGGGTTGGTTGTTTGCAAGGATCTGGATAGTTTCTGTAAAGTATTTATTAAATTGAGTGGGGATGTCTTCTTGGTTGTTATCTTTTTTGGGGGGTTGGGGTAGTTGTTTTACCTGGTTGTAGAACAGATTAATTGCTGCCCAAAATTTTTGTGGGTTGTTCCTGTGCTTATCCTGTAATTTTTGGTAGTAAGATGTTTTGTCTGTTTTGATGAGTTTTTTGGCTTTGTTACGTAGTTCAACATATATTTGTTTGTTCAATTGGGATTTACTGTTGAGGTAGTTGGTCCAGGCCTTATTTCTTTTTTTTGAGGAGGGAGTTTGTGTCTGGGGTTAACCAGGGGGCATATTTAGTTTTAAACCTTGTTGTTCTGGAGGGAGCATGATGGTTAAGGGTGTTAAAGACGATAGTATTGAAATATAGTACAGCTTCATCAAGAGGTAGGTTTTTAGGGGGGTCCAGTTGCACATTTTTAGGTCATTTATAAAGCTGGAGCTGTTTTTTTGTTTCTAATTAGGTGTGTAGATATTTGGGTCAGTTGTGGTGATTTTGATCTGAGTAAGAATGTGGCTTGGTGGTCACTCAGGGTGTCTGGTATACACCCTGCTGGGGATATCAGTGATGGTTGGGATACGAGTATCCAATCTAGAGTGATTTGGTGTTTGGTTCTCTTGTCTGTTCTTGTGGGGGAAGTGATGAGTTGGGTTAGGCCATGTAGGTTAATATGGGAGAGTGGGTTATAACTGGAACAGTTTTGCCAGTCAGTATTAAGGTCTCCTAATACTATGCTTTCCTAGGGGAGAGCGTTAGATATACATTCTATGAGTTTTTCTGTAATGGGGATATTGTTGCCTGGAGGGATGTAGCATCCTATGATGTTGATGTGTTTACTATCATTAAGTTTTAGTTTTGTTATTATACACAAGCCCATGTTATACACAAGCCCATGTTATTAAACTGAGTGTTTATTGTCAATTTAATACTATTTGTTCAGAATATGATTGTTACATTCTGTGACATTTCAAGTTCAGGCTTCTATTATTTCTCTTGAACAACTTTGTCAGTTTGATGTCATGTATAAAACATTAGTTACCTTGGTAACAGCTTAAGTATTATATATGGTCAAGATGGGTTACAAAAACTGCAATTCAAGTTAAAGCCATTACATGACTTGTTATGCATATTTACTTATATAAGAAAATCATCATGCTTCTCCTTGATTTTCAATGTAGTGTATGTCATTTATGACAAGATAAGACAGTAGTGTTATTATACACAAGCACATGTTATTAAATCATGTCTTTAATATCTAAATTCAGCAGACTGCTTCATCTTATATGACAATTATATATTTTATGTCTAGATTTACTAAAACCATGCATTACATAACTATTGTGTGTGTGTTTTTTTTTTTTGGCTGTTGCTTAGTTATTTGAGAGACCACAAGCTATTGCTTATTCTTATTATTAGCTCCTTCCAAACATGTTTATACAGTCCATAGACTTTAAATTATGAGACCCTTCTAGTTTCTTATTTGTTATACGTATATTTCCATCCTTACATACACACATATCAGTACTTCAAGCACGGGCAACAATGCTCATCCAGTTTTACCAGAATACCATTCGCTAGTTCATGTGGTATGGTTCCAGGCTGTTCTTAAAATATCCAAACCAATATTTGTCCTGTTCCATTTTACCAGCCTGTTCCATGCAGTGGCCACTCTGCTAGTTAACCACTCAGCACACCTTCCATTCCCACAGATATTTCCACAAAGGAAATTTGGTGACTCTCTAGCACTTCCCAGCAACCCCAAACACCCTTAGAATCAGCTATCCCAATATGTCCAACATGTCCGAGCAAGCTCACCTCCCATACCACTGCAAGGGTACTGCACAAGACCAAGTGCTCTTAATTTTTCACAATAACTCAGACTTCCACTCTTATGTAAGTCCTTAATGTGTTTGGACCAAAATACATTTTAAATATAAAATTGTGCTTATTATTTATTTATTTTTTTATCAAGAATCAACTTAATGAGCTAAACGAAGTGTTGGGAGACAATCAATATGTTTACTTGTGGTTTAAAACAGCCCTTTTATATATATATATATATATATATATATATATAATATATATAATTAGCAGGTGGTAGTGCAGGGGCTCTCCCTGCATATATTTGGTAGAAATTGTTAATTTTATGTTGTTTAAGCTGAGTTTACGCATAATATGTTTTTTCAGTATCTTTGAGTTTTGGCAGTTGAGTATTCAGTCAGTATTGCTTTCATATTTTGGTCTTCAGTATTATGAAGTTTTGTCATATAGAATCCTTATATATATATATATATATATATATATATATATATATATATTTTTTTTTTTTTTTTTAAACCAAAAACTTCATTGCCGAGAATCATCTCAGAGGCTCCTCAGAGCTGTTAAGCATTATCGTCACTCTGTCTCCATTACCATAGCAACCTGGGAGTTTCTGTTAGTGTGTCTATGTACTGCATACCAGAGGCTTGTGATGCACCTGAAGCAAAGCATCACATCACTGCAACTTCAAGCCTAAATTCCTTCCCTTTCAGCAAGGCAGTAGCCAGGGAAAGAACGGAGAGCAAACAGATAAAAAAAAACTCCCAACAAGCTGCCACAACAAGAGATGACACATTTTCCAGCCTTCCCACCTCTCACTCAGCAGATGTATAAACAAACTATTCTCTGCCAAAATATCCCAAGTCACAGTTTTATCCACCCCCTTCCCCTGGATCCAGGCTAAAACACCAAATGTCTCTTCCTAATACACAAGCATCAGTAAACCTCGATCACAAGCCAAGTTGTTTTGTTTCAACAGTTTTATTATTGGCCAGACCTTTTTCCTTTGCTCTATTATTCTGGAAGAATAATCATTGTCAAACCTTATCAGGCTTTGATTGTATTTTAAGGGTGATTTTCTCCAAGCAGATTTTAAAATTAGTTCCTTGTCCAGAAATGAAAGAAATGTTATAACTATGGATCTAGGTGGAGCATTTGTTGAGTTAGAAACAGGTTTCCTCAGTGCTCTATGTGCCCTTTCAATTCCAAATGAAAGTCAGTCTTTCCTGTCTAAAAATTCAGGAATCTAGGTTGTTAAGAATGAAATAATGTCTTCTCCTTCAGTGTTTTCAGGCAAACCAAAGATCCTTATGTTGTTTCTTCTTTCCCTGTTTTCTAATTCATCTATTTTGTTAAGCAGCCATGAATTCTGTTTAAGCAGAAATTCTTTTTAGAATTGTTTCTCTTTGAGTCTCCCTTCAGTGTCATTTAGAGAAGTCTGTATATTTGTTATTTTTGTATGGTGTTGTTGTAAATAGTTCCTTAAGAGTATCAGTCTGTTTTGGGAATTTAATTTGAGGTTTTCTAAGTCATTTTTAAAGCCATCCATCTTCAAAGATAGTTCTTGTAAGGTAGATGTCATCAATTGCAGCTCTGTTTTCAAAGCAGCATCTGGATGAGAATTCCTTGAGTTGTTCATATTCAGTGACTCAATATATCTCCAAGTTACTTGACAGGAAAATTTTTGTATAGCTCTACTAAAATTGATATTTATGCAGTTTAGTAGTTTATAGATTTCTGACATTTTAAACTTGAAAATAATAAATTTTTCCTATATTATTATACTAGTTTATGGAGCTCTCAAAATTCACTGCTCTCAGTTGGCCATCTAGGCACCCCCCCAGGCAGTTTCTTATCCAAGTGTGAGAGCCCATTCCAAACTGTACATTGATTTCCCTTCAGAACAACTTATGTCAAATTTAACAAGTTTTCATAAAACTCTGGTAAATGTGGTTACCCAGAAGGTAACCATGATCCCTCTTTCCTATCTCCATCTTCAATGAAATAAAACATACATACACAAAAATGGCTGCAATCCTTCCTTTACATGCAACAAGTATGAGACCTGGGCATCTGTTCATAACTATCTTTTATTCCAAATTCTCTTTTTCAAGTTATTAAACTGCTTTTTTGCCTTATTTCCAGTCTTAATGTCCTAGGAAAGATACTTGAAAAGCTAGTCTGTAAACAGGTTCTTGAATGTATTTATACTAAAAGTTTATTCAGTAATACTCATCATCATGGTTTTAAGAAGGACTGTAGTACTCTAGCTGCTTTATATCAAGAAACTAAGGAATTTATCAACAAGAGGTGACTTTCTGAATCTTAAACTGGTCTTTGACTGTGCTGATCTCATAAGTTTGATAACTAGACTCTTCTTTGATCCAGTAAATTAAGTCATGGTTATCATATTTTCAGTAAGATATTCAGCAATTATTAATCTGGTTTCTTTTTGATAGTACTCACAAATCAATTAGAGTGCCCAAAAAGATGGGAATTGGGCTCTTCTCCCATGTATTCTCTCATGTCATTAATAAACAATGCAGAAATACCAGGACCTCAGCCCATCATATAGCTAGATGATCTGCTACTATTAAACATTAAAAAAATATCTGTCACCCAGAATGAACTTCAAATGGACATCAACAGTCTAGAAATGGTGCAAGGAAACCAACTATTTGTAAATACTAAGACAGAGCAAAATATTTTGGTGTAATAAAAAATTCTAGCTAAATTTACATGTTTGTCTCTAAAAGACCCCAGCCAGATTTCTATTCTGTAGTCTTTTCACGATCTAGAAACGTGGACAGGCCCACTTTAAACTTCACTTCAAATACTGAAAAAAATGTTTAGAAAGTTTTTACAAAACTAGGTATCTCCTATAAACTGAACAGACTACATAGTGAGCAAACTAAAAGGACTACCTGCAGAGGAGTTTCCTTACCCAAATTAGAATATGTAAAACTATAAATTGCCTTTGTTTTTGCAAAACAAAATTACAAAATTATTTCAAATTACATTAAATAAATTATCATTTCATTATTTTGAAAGATCTATAGCAATATCATTGCCTCACAATGTCTAACATTAAATGGTTCCCAAATGCAAATACATGAACTTACACAGCTCTGTTATTTGTAACTTTTTTACAGTAACCACTTCCTCCACTAGCAAATTAGTTAAGTAGCAGTAACTTTCATTATCACTTCAAAACTCTAGTTCCTTGCATATGTTAGGAGGGTCCCCTTCCTTATTTAACATTACTGAAAGAGACATTTTTTCAACTATAGTACTGCTGTTTGGAACTCTATAGCGTATCATATTAGAAATGTTCCAATTATCACAAGTTTCACATCTGAACTCTTCTACTCTGTCCTTGACACATCTTTCTGTTAATGACTTTAAAACTCCATTCGAGTCACACTAGAGTCACCATCACTGCTGACTTGAAAAACAACAATGAAAGATGTTTGTTTAACCCATTTTGGTTGTTGGATATCTATCAGTTGTTTACACAAGCTTCAGCAACATGCTGAAACAAAATCTTCATTTAGCCATAGCATTCTGTTACTTTTTATTGATTTGTTAAATATTTATGTTCTTTATGTAGCTAAATGTTTAACTCACTTCTTTGCATTGCTGCTGGTGGATTTCTCCTGTGAGTTTTATTGTAGGCCTTTTCTGCAAATGTGTGCGTCTTTTCTGGAATATTTTTTCACTGTTACTGATTGACTCACCTATGCTCTGAATCTATTGTAAACTTTATTTGTTCCTAAGTCTCTGACCAAAAGTGGTTACAATCTAAGAAGTCTTAACCACTCTGGTCCATTTCTTCAATGTCCCAGAACCAGACTTCGTTGCACTAACCATGCCTTCTCCATCCTAGGCCCCAAATTCTGGAAATCCCTCCCTACCAATATTAAAGACCTCACATCATGCTCATCAGTCCAAGTCAAATTGCAAATGCTTTCCCTCTGGACACATCACCTAATCCTCCACTCTCCTCTTCACTAGTAAGGCACCTTTGTCTTCCTCACATAATTTCCCTGCACTAAAATATGTGACATCTCTTAAACATTATATATATATTGTCAGTAGTTAAATTCTGTGTGATCTTACCTTACTGTTGCTATCTTTTACACTCTACGCTCCATTCATTCACTATTTCATTCTCTTCTTCCCTCCTCATGCTAAACATCCCACCCTGTTGTCCCTTATACTGTGTACTTTATTATTATTATTATTATTACTGATTCATTGCTATCTTCGCGCAATATTTTGCTTGCATTCATAATACGTCTTTTTAACCTGCTTGTCTGCTGTCATTTATATTTGTCCAGACTGAGACTGGAATAGGTCCATCTGGATCAGTCCTCTACCCTGGTTACCAAACTGAATAAAAGTTAAATTAATATTTGTCTATTTGCATTTGTTTGCTGGGGTAATCCAACTGGGTAGAGATCACTTCCAGCATGAGTCCTGGGAGAAAAGCTCCATAATTGCAAGCTAGTTATCAGTGCTATACAATTCATTAATTGCAGTTACTCAGACTGAAGAATATTTACAATATACAAGTTCACTGGGCAATGAAAAGCACCCTATTCCAATGGTAAAGAGTAGTGTTATACGATATGTATTGATGGTAATGAGGAAAATGTCTGAGCATCATCAGACAAAAGAAGTAAGGTTTAATAAGAACACTAGTATCTATCAAGAAAAAGGTAGGGAAAGGCTAAGGACTGGTAGGAGACAAGGTGGAAGCAAATAAAGGTAAAACTTGAAGGAGGAAAAGACAGAGAAGGGGCAGAATTTCATAAGTAAAAGTATTGTTAGTTGGGTATAATACTGAATAAGCTGATAACATTAGTGCTGGACCTATATAGGTTCATAGGTTCATAGGTATGTACTAGGCTAATGGCCCTGGAGCCTTTACAAGCCTAGCCCATAAGATTACCCTGGCATCATGACACCCGACCTTAGTTCCTAGTGCCTCTGTTGAGTAGAAGCACTGGAGTGATCCCCAGGGTGAATTTTCTATTTCCCATCCACTCATCAAGATTTCTCTTAAAGAGGGCCAGTGAGGTGCTCTGCTTGACATGTATGGGAAGTCTATTCCATAGCATGGGCAGTCTCTGAGTTATGAACCTGTCCCTCCAGCATGTTCTGTTGATTGTGGTACTGAGGTTGAGGTCTGTGGAGCATGTGGTGCGGAGGGATTGGGATTTCTTTAGATGTAGCATTTCTATCAGAGCTGGATCAGACATGGTTTTGTAAGCCAAGCAGAGATTGCCTCTAAGTAGGCGATATGAGACAGAGAATAGTTGAAGCTTTTTGAGTCTGTCCATATAGGACAAGGGTTTAAAGCCTAGGATTCTCTTTGTGAGGTACTTTTGCAGCCTCTCCAGTTGTTGCAGTTAGACGTCTAGTGAAATACATGCCAAATGGGGCATTGTACTCGATGACTGGCCTAACAGGGGAAGAGTAGGGGGAGACAATGACCTCTTTCTTCCTAGATGCAAAACCCTTAGTAATGAGATGTGCCACATGGAAGGACTTTCTAACCACAGTGGCAATGTGGTGGTCAAAAGAGAGGTTGCTGTCAACCTGTGTTCCCAGAGCTCTTATAATGCCTTCTGTGTTCAGTGGACTACCATCAATGTCGTAATTAAAGGGAACCGGGTTTTTCTCAAAGGGGATGATGACACATGTTTGGCATTGAGCTTAAGGCCATGGTTCTTACACCAGTTGTTGTCATTCAGGCCTTTCTGTAGGATGTCAACATCACTTGGGGAGTTAATAATAGCTCCCAACTTGCAATCATCTGCAAACTTCATCAGCCAGAGTCCCTTTGTGTTGGCCTGGACCTCAGAGAAGTAGATACCAAACAGGAGAGGACCCAGGACCGAACTCTATGGGACTCCACTCATGACTGGTCAGTAGTCTGACTTGGAGTCAGCTACGTTCATACTGTGGGTTCTATCTGTGAGCCAGTTTGCAACCCACCTAGTGATATAGTGGTTGATGCCTAGCTTAGTGAGTTTTTCAATGATTTCTGAGTGGGGAATGGTATCAAAGGCCTTGGCCAGATCAAGGTAGGCTGTATGAACCACCTCGCCTTCATCCACAGCTCTGGTGACTGACTCAAAGAAGTCGACCAAGTTGAGCAGGCATGATCTACCCTTCACAAAGCCAAACTGTGTAGGATCCAGAGTTTGGAGATTCCTATATCCTTTTTATTAGGTCCATGATGATGCGTTCCATAGCTTGGCATGTCAGACTCGTCAGACTAATGGGGCGATAATTCCCAGTGTTTGCTGTCACTCCTCCTTTGTGGAGAGGGATAACTGTAGCAGAGCACCATTCGGTAGGGACAAAGCCTGAGGTGAGGCTGTGATTGAACAGGGCACACAAGTGAGGTGCCAGTTCACTCTGTAGTTCATGTAGAACACAGCCAGGGATATTGTCAGGTCCCATAGAAGCTGCATTCTTGGTCTTGGACAGTGCTGTTTTAACCTGTGCAGCAGTAATACCTGGGTGCCTGGCAATCTACTGGTATTGTGATTGGTCTTTTGGGGGGAGTAAAGTTAGCACTGAATCTGTTGGCCAGTATATACCAAATCTGGGTATTGTCATGGCGATTCTTTACATAACTATAGAAGGCCTTGTGGTTGTCTTTACTATCTGCTGCAATTCTATTTTAATAGCTAGCTTTAGAGAATTTGATGAGAGATCTCAACTTTTTGTTGAGGCTGATAAGGAAGTTTTTCCAGTCTTGGGACTTCACCTTATTCCACATAAGTTTCCTCCTTCTGTTGTAGAGTTTGTTTATGGCAGGGGACCACCAGATTCGCTTACTTTTTTTTTGAGGAGAGCGTCTTGATTCTTTTGGGTATGGCGAGATACATGCATTTCTGTATGTGTTCGTACAGTGCATTGGTGTATGATTTGGCGGTCATGCAACTATTCTCCATTTGCATGGGTGCAATGAAGTTAGCCACCTCTGTTTTTAAGATCCCAAAGTTAGCTTTGGAGAAGTTTTTCATGGTGGTTAGCTTTGGGGGTGGGGGAGTGGGAGGGATGTGGATTTCCAAGGTGATTAGTTTGTGGTCCGCTCTAACCAGGGAGAAGTTAACTATTGGTGTAGAGCAACATTCGCCCATGTTAATAATGACCAGGTCAAGGATGTTGCTACCTCTAGTGGGGGTAAGAATGAGCTGGTCCAGGGCATTGGAATTAATGAATTCCAAAAAGCATTGGGCAAGTGTATTGGTACATGAGTAGTTTTCCCAGTTAATGGAGGGGTAGTTGAAGTCACCCAGAGTGTTAGGATGGACCCTAATATTAACCAGGGTGCTTTGGAACGTGGAGTGTGACTCTTGGGGCATGGTTGGGGACCTATAGCAGGCTACAACCTGAATCGCTGTCTTACCCAATGTTAGCTGCACCTGAAGTATCTCAGATGCATTATGTTGGGCTATCAGTCTAAAGGTGTGTGCATCCTTTATGAATATAGAAACCCCACCGCCTTTGCAGCTTCGGTCCAGGTTCTGATGCCAAAAGATGTGGAATTAGTTATAGCCTGATAGTGCAGGGGTGCTTTCTTCTGCCTTGTACCAGGTCTCTGTTACAGCATAAATGTCAATGTTCTCCATTTTAAGGAGTGCTTCCAGCGAGTGCATTTTGAGATCTAGACTTCTATTGTTGAGCAGCATGGCTCTCATATTTCATTTGTTTGTAGCTGTTATGGTGGTAATTCAGTCTTTGGAACACCACCTAAAAAAGGCACTATAGGGGGTGGCAAGAACCTTGGCCAGTATCTGGAAGGCCAGGGATGACAGATGCAAGCCATCTCTGGCAAAGCATTGAGGTCTGTCAATCAAGTCATCCCAGGCAGACAGATAGTGGATCACCTTAGAATGACACCAGAAATTTAGCCAATTTTTAAAATCAATCATTTTCTGCTTGTACTGTTGTATCATTCTGGGTGATGGTAGGATGCTGCTCAGGGCTAGGGTCATACCTGCCTGGGCTACATAATCCAAGAGCTCCTCCATGTCTCTTTTTATGTAGTCCCAGGAGGTACATCTCAGTTCATTCACACCCACATGTACAATGACAGAGTCATAATTGTACCTGCTGTCGAGGGACCTGAGTGCGTGCATTATGTGGCGGATCCTGGCACCTGACAGCCAGCTGACTGTTAATTTCTCCTTATTCAACCTAGTAAGTGGGACATCAGTGTGCCTCACTATCGAGTCACCTATGAATAGTGTGTTGGGCATGCTGTTTTGCCTTAGGGGCTTTGGTTGAGTGGCACACTGTTTAGGAGAGTTATGTGTCTCGTGATTAGTGTTGTGTTGTGGTGGTTGAGTGTGTTTCTGCCTTGGAGGTCTCTGCTGTTAGGGTAGATTTTAAATTGAGAGCCTCCATGAAACTCGGGCTTTTAAACCAGAAAGTTGAAAGAAATGGAAAAACTTCCCAAACGGCCGATAAACTACAATTTCTGGACCAGAAACCACTCCTCTTGTGGTAAATAGGCTACCTAGTGCTTACCACTCCCACTGGTAAGCTAGAAGGCTTCCCTCAAAAGCTTACCAACAGGTCTGGATACAGCAAATCTGTATCTGGACTGGACTAGTTACAGGAAAGGCAGAAAACAAGCTTAGAATTTTTCTTTTCAGAAATCAGCTAAAACAGCAGTAAGAACAATTCAAGTGCTGTGCAAGCTAGCACACTTGAGTGTGTAGCAGTATTAAATAAATGCAATTTATTCAAAATGTATTCTGAACTAAATTCAATTGTTGTTTTATTCAACTCTGAACAGTTAAAAAGTGCCAAAAAATATACTTCTCTGCTGAGAAGCACACAGTCAGAACACAAGGAGATTATTATTATTTCTTTTGTTAGTAAAGTGCACGGGGAGGAAGGAGGAGCAGAGATAATTCAAGGTTAAGAAACTAAGTGAGTTGGCCTTCTCAAATGTTCTCTCTGTATTAGGTAGAATAAACACTAGACTGTGAGGAGTGTCCCAGATCAAATTTAAAGTAGGGGCGGGCAACTGGAAAGCCACCAACTATAACAAACACCAGAGGAATAGGGTGGGAGGGAGGAAGAAAACCAGTTTCAGAACAGATCAGAAACAAAAAACAATGCCAGCAAATATATAAAATAATTCAGTCAGCAAATATCTAAAATAATTCAGTCAGGCAAAAATTAAGACAATGCAGAACTCTGAAAAGTTAGTGCCAAGAATTATACTTATCAGCGATATATTTCCAGATTGATTGAGAGCACTCTTCGGTCAGAATACAAGGAGTTTCTAACAGTGTATGCATATGAAGTGTACATTTAACAAGAAGGAGACTTATGTAAACCTAAATCCAGCTCATCTTGCTAAGTTAACAAATAAATAAACAAATTACAGGAACTTTACAGTTAACCGTTTGACACATTTTCCCTCAAAGCTCTCAGAATGGAGTTTTATTTTCTGTCCTTATTCAAAACAAAACATGGTGGTTGATTACAAAAAGAATCTTTTACTTTTCTGACCTGTTATTGCTGACAGCCCTTGGCCAAGTTAAGGACAAAGAGCCATAGAAGTAGAAGCAGTATTACAATCGGCATTTGTACAGCTCTGTAGGTTATCTTATGGTGATTTGTATACAGAGTGATGACGCTGTTAGTGACATCAATGAATGTATTATGCAGAGTGAGTATGTACACCTCAACCACATATAGCTTGTTGTTTGCACATACCCATTTCACAGGAAGGAGAATGTGATTAAGTCGCTATGGGAAATTTCCCTTTTTTTCAATAATGCCTCAGCTTCTCCTTCTTCCACTTACCAACTACATCATGCTAACATCTTTTCAAGATGAAGATAAGAGGAGGAAGGAAAGTGTACCATCTGCTGAATTACCAGAATGGTGAGATGCTCTTCCATTTTGCTTGCATAATCACTTTAGTGCTTCAGACATGGTGTTGCTGGACATAGTTGTATATACGTCTGGGTTGGTCATCTTCCACTAGGAGACATTGAAATACCATTGGCAGCAGCTGTAAAAATGATAAAAAAGTAGTTAATAATTTGATGTTTGATTATAGAGATTTCCATTATTGCTGTGTTAACCTCTGAATATGACAGAAAAGGTAAATGGCAGCTGCGGCCTTTGTCAAACAACTTGACACAGGTCTTGTAAGGTTATGGTCTTCTGACCACTTAAGAGGCTTTTGACTGGTGACATCAGTTGTTGTTAGGAAATATTTCTGGGTGCCTTTTCATGAATTTTCAGATCCCAGGTACAAAGGATAAATATAGTGGTAGTGGATACTGCATGACTCCAGACAGACTACTGTTGATGGTAAGCACACTGGAGTAAAGAAACATAAAGTTAAAGAATTTATATTGTGCTGAAAAGTCAATGAGTCATTAATTTCCACTGCTCTACCTTTTACACTGTCACCATTACCTGTAAGTTCTTTATTCTGATACTAACCCAGAGCAGAGTGAAAGACTTCAACAGCTTCATTGGAACGGAATGAAGTCATTTTGTGTTTTTCCATACAGCGGACTATGAAAGCTGTTCTTGCACCTTCTTATTATCAGTATTCTGGCCTTCTACACTCTTTAGCAAAATGTACTTCTGTTCTGGTCGGCGGGTGCAGCGTGCATGTGAGTATGTGCAAGTGTCCTGCAATCGATCAGTGTCTTATACTGGATTAATTTTCCGTCTTACTCCTACTACTACTTCCCAGGATAAGCTCCATGTCCCTGCAGCCCTGACCTGGGCAAGTAGGCCATGAAGCTGTTTAAATGACTTAATTTACAATCTGCACTGACTGCCAGACAACTGATCTATATAATAAATCCCCACATTATAGGTTTCAGAGATCTTAACATGCTGTTTCAGAGGGAAACATATTAATCGCTGTTTTTGGTACTACCAAAAGAGTATTGCTGCTAGAAGGTTTCTTCTTCTCCCACCCTGTACAAGGCACAACAGCTCTTTCTAATCCCATCATTTATGTTTCTACTGTTCTGTGGTCCTTAGCTCATATATCCTTTGGTTTAGCATGTTTCTTCACTGTACATTAGTTGTTTGTCTTGTTGATTTGGTCCATTACAAGTTTCCCTAACTTAGCCTCAACAGCCTTCACAGGGCTGTATCTTTCTCCTTTTTTCAGGTACAGTTCATGTTTCCCTTTCTCCACACTGCGCAGCTCAGAATGGTTACTACCAAGATATAGTTTATATATGACAAAATAAAGAGCTGTTTCATTGAATACATCAACTTCTATTGTGATTATCTACTCCTGATTCTATTTAACCACCTTTTGAGAGCCTCTGTGCTCATCACTTAATGACACAGCAGATTACGCCAGGAATAACTCAAATGTTGTACTATGGTGTCATAGCTGCATTGTGTTTTTTCAGAAATGCTACTGTTTCTTGTGCAAATCCTTCTTCTACCTTGATGATATGTCACCACCTATCACATGTCTACAGCAGAAGATACCTTGCATTTTCATAGCTGCATTGTGTTTTTCCAGAAATGCTACTGTTTCTTGTACAAATCCTTCTGCTACCTCGATGATGTCTCACCACTGATCACACGTCTACAGCAGAAGACACCTTGCATTCCCTGAACTAATGATATGATGACTAACAATCACACATCTAAACCAAGGACACTCCCTACTGATGTGATGTACCTGCTAATGGTGGAACCCTGCCTACTTAATATGAATGACATGGCTTGCTATACCTTCAATAGGATGGGCTATGCCAGCTGTGAAATAATGGCAGTAGTGTCCCTGCATCTCACACACCTGTAGCAGGAAAGGCCATATCTGTCATGAAACAGAATTAGTGATGGGGATGTACATGCCTGTTACATACCTGCAGCTACAGGGACCTGGCTTCATTAATATAGTAACCTAAATGACAATGCCTATAATACACATGAAGCAGGAAGGACCATACCTACTTTGAAACAGTGATTTGAGTGGCAATGCCTATCTCTTACACACACACATGCATGTGCACTTGCATGTGTGTGTGTGTCTGTGTGTGTGTGTGTGTGTGTGTGTGTGTGTGTGTGTGTGTGTGTGTGTGTGTGTGTGTGTGTGTGTGTGTGTGTGTCTGTGTGTGTCTGTTATTGTGAACAAAGACATTACATCTGCAATGGGAGGGAATCAACCTACTCTGACTGTACTGGCAATCTTATTGACCCTGTCTATTATAACTGTAGTAGGAGAGGCCCTCTCTACTGTAAACTAGTGCCATGAGCAGCACTACTCTTCACACACCTGCAGCAGGAAGAAAACCCATCCACTCAGAAATAATGACATGCGTGGCATGGCCAATCACACACCTGCAGCGAGAAGAACACCCACCCACTCAGAAATAATGATGAGTGGCATGGTGAATCACACACCTGCAGCAGGAAGAGCACCCATCCACTCAGACATAATGGCATGAGTGACATGGTCTATCACACACCTACAGCAGGCAGAACACCCACCCACTCAAAATAATGACATGAGTGGCATGGTCTACACAACACCTGCAGCAGGAAGAACACCCACCCACTCAGACATAATGGCAAGAGTGACATGGTCTATCACACACCTGCAACAGGAAGAACACCTAGCCACTCAGAAATAATAACATGATTGGCATGGTCTATCACATACCTGCAGCAGGAAGAACACCCACCCACTCAGAAATAATGACATGAGTGGCATAGTTTAACAACACCTGCAGCACGAAGAACACTAACCCACTCAGAAATAATGACATGAGCAGCATGGTCTACACAACACCTGCAGCAGGAAGAACACCCACCCACTCAGAAATAATGGCATGAGTGGCATGGTCTATCACACACCTGCAACAGGAAGAACACCTAGCCACTCAGAAATAATAACATGATTGGCATGGTCTATCACATACCTGCAGCAGGAAGAACACCCACCCACTCAGAAATAATGACAGAAATAATGACATGAGCAGCATGGTCTACACAACACCTGCAGCAGGAAGAACACCCACCCACTCAGACATAATGGCATGAGTGGCATAGTTTAACAACACCTGCGGCACGAAGAACACTAACCCACTCAGAAATAATGACATGAGCAGCATGGTCTACACAACACCTGCAGCAGGAAGAACACCCATCCACTCAGAAATAATGGCATGAGTGGCATGATCTATCACACAGGTCTATATTAGTTCTGTAAAAGACATATTCATCACATATGTCTTCAGCGAACACCATCTGCCAAAATTCACTTCAGCAAACCGGAGAATTTTTTCCATGGTTCACAAACACTTGGCCATCACCTCAACTTTGCCCTTTTCCCCATTGTAGTGCAATCTCAAAGCTGGTATATATCGTTATGGGGGTGTAGGTACAAAGCCCCCCACTTGGGTGCATTTGATGTAGTCCATTGTGTGATCTGGACGGTTGGTAGGCCAAGTGTTTGGGAACCATGGGAAAAATTCCGCGGTTCGCTGAAATGAATTTTGGCGGCTTATGTTTGCTGAAGACTTATTTGATGACTATGTCTTTTGCAGAATTAATATAGACTCCTATAATACACTTAGAACAGTGACACGTCTGATAATGTGCATGACAAATTTGAGCCAGAGAGATACTGCCTTGCTATTTGCTATATGGGAAGAAAATGCATGTAACTAAAGAAATTATTCTTTTGAGCTGAGAAATAGGATCTGAATTGTCTAGACATAGTAAGGCCCTTTTTATGTTTAATTCTGAGCCAACTGCAACCCAGATAACCAAAGTTCGATTACTGCCTTGGGCACTTGAAGAGTTGGAGGAGAGAGTGTGAGAGTGAGCTACTTCCCTCGGCTCACCCATCCTGTGAGGAGGGACTGAAGATACCACATAGTTGTATAGAAGTCTTGGCTGGCCAGCTTCCTCTATGAGAGGAGGGCATGAATAAACTGACATTGTGGGTGGAGATGTCTGCAAAGCCATACTCACTCTGCCCATGTAAATTTTCCCTTTTTCTGCATACCTAGAACTCCGCACCCCATGGCTGTTGTCCTTCTTAAGGGATAATGGCAGTCATAGAGGTTGTAGGACACCAAGGTCTCTCTCTCTCTCTCTCTCTCTCTCTCAAAAATTCTGACTCATCTGCAGGGTTACATCAGCATTTAACCAGGTCTCCTACTCTCCCCAGCGAGGTGAACAAAGGAGCTGATTGAGAGTAAGGGTGAATATCAATGCTGAGAGTCTAGGGGGCTAACAAAGAGACACTGCCAGTTGTGAACTAGTGACCTTCCCCATCAGCATGTGCAGATGGAAGGACTGTGTATACCCTGAAACAGTGGTATACATACCTCTCAAGTATACCTAATTATGAAGAACATTCCTTATTTTGAGTCTTAAAAAGTCCATGTTATCTCAATTCCATACTCACACATTCAATGTTAAGAATATTTTTAACTGATATCCATGGTAAATCATATTGAATCATATTAGTTCTTCAAAATAAAGTTTTAACTGTCCTGTGAGCTTCCTAGATTAAGTTTTTAGTAAGCTGTTCACAAGTGTTCCACATTTTGCCCATTTGTTCCCACATTATGAGAGGTTGTGTTCCTCATTTTGGAGATGGAAGGTTGAGAGTACTAAGCTGGGCATTAATCCCTACGTCACTCGATGGGTTGCCATCTGGCTTACTGACAGAACCCACACTGTAAAAGTAGCTGATTCCAAATCCAGCTCCAGACAAGTGACAAGTGGAGCACCTCAGGGTGCAGTCCTGATACCTCTTGTTTGGCATCTACTTCTCTGAAGTACAGGCCAACACTAATGGACTCTGGCTTACAAAGTTCGCAGATGACTGCAAACTGGGAGCCATTATTGAATCCCCAAATGATGTGGATACTCTACAAAAGGGCCTTACAGAAACAGATGCTTGGTGCCAGAGCCATGGGCTCAAGCTCAATGCCAAGAAATGTATAGTTATCCCCTTTGGGAAAAAACATGTACCCATGAATTACCAAATAGGTGGCCATACACTAAACACCGAAAGTGTGATAAGAGACTTAGGGACACAGGTGGACAGTGGTCTCACCTTCAATAACCACATCACCACAACAGTCAGGAAATCCTTCTATGTGGCATACCTCATCACTAAGGGATTTTCATCAAGAAAAAAGGAGGTCATTGTCCCACTGTACTCATCCCTCATTAGACTCATTATAGAATACAACGCCCCATTTGGTATGTACCTCTCAAGACATCTGCAACAACTGGAAAGGCTGCAGAAATACCTCACTAAAAGAATCACAGGCCTAAAGCAGATGACCTATGCTGACCACCTTAAAAAACTCCAGCTATACTCTGTCACATATTGTCTACTCTGAGGCGATCTCTGCTTAACATACAAGGCCATGTCAAACCCAGAGCTGTTGGACATGCTACACTTAAAGAAATCCCAATCCCTCAGAGCCACACGCTCCAGGGATCTAAACCTTGTCATCACAATAAACAAAACATGCTTGATGGATAGGTTCCTGACCCAGAGACTCCCCAGAATCTGGAATAGACTGCCCATACATGTCAAGCAGAGCACCTCTTTGGCCCTCTTCAAAAGGAACCTTGATGATTGGATGGGAGAAAGGAAATTCACCCCAGGGATCACGTCAGTTGCCCTGCTAGACAGGGTTCCAGGAAAGTAAATAGTGTGGGAAGAAATAGCCAGGGAATTGTTATGGCTAGGCTTGTATAGGCCCTAGGGCCGATAGCCGAGTACCAACCTATGAACCTATGAGAGCTATGGTGGTATATGTCCTACTGCCTATCAGACATTCTGCAGCAGAAGAAATGTTTTACATTGATAGACATGTGAGTCATTAAAAGCAAGTGTCACTGTTTTGATGGTATATACTGAAGTGAGATATATTCAGTTGCACTTTAGCTGCCAGGCACCAGCATTTCTTGGATTACTTTATAAGCACTATTTTGTTCTCAACAGTTTTTAATTATATTATGTTAACATCCTTATGAAGCTCTGTTTTCTTCATGTTCATACCCATCAACTGTTCAGATTTTCTCAGAATGTCCAGATTTTTGCTTCATATTTTTTAGCGTGTCCCTCACAAAATTGGTGGTTTTCAGGCAAATCATTGAAGACTGAAGTTACGAAGTGATGAGAAACATTTGAATTTCAAACCTCATATCCTTCAGAAAATGCATGTTAATACAAAACCACTTATTTTAGCAACCTTCTAAGTTTGTAAGAGCAATATTCAAAATATTCAAAATATTCCCATTTTGGGGTCTTTGTCCCCCAATTATTTTTTAAACACTTTTACTGAATTGTCACTTCTGACAGAGGCAAACTTGCAATTATATAAAAGTAAACAAACCATATTAACAAGTTCACATTTACAAACATTATACATCACATATATTCTTCTACAGAATATAATCAATCCAACATTACATAAATGGCTTGATTTCTGTCTTTTCTTAAACCTCATTCTTCCTCCAAAACATTTTTCTGCATGTATTGTTCCCACAATTCCCATTTTTTCTAAGTAATTTGTTCCTACCCTCTACTAAAGATAGCTCTTTCTATTCTTTCATCTGGGTTACAATATTCACTACTTCAAGTATGGCTAGTTTGGACTTTAATTTCCATGTTCTAGTAATTGTTCTTTTGGCAATCACCGGAATTAAAGTGAACAAGGCAATTCAGATCCTGTATCCCAGCTCAAAAACTAATTTCCTTAGTTACACTCATTTGCTTACCCAGTATTCCTGACAAAGTACTCTGCAAGGAAGTTTTGATGTTTGCCAACTCTTTATACTCCAAAAACATATTCGCCCAGGTACCTCTTTCTTTCCCATCAAACCTCCAACATTTGCCATCTACCTGAGGAAAAAATTTTTTGCGTCTGCTTGGGGTATAAAAGTACCTATGCAAGCACTTCCAAGTGAAAATCCGACATCTTCTAGACTTTGTTGCATATTTGGGATTCATATATATGTCCTTCCATTGTTTCGTTGTGAATTGCTTATCTAATCTCTCTTCCCATCTTTTCTGACCTCCTATGATTGATTCCTTTAGTTATTGTGCAATATTTTATATGTCCTACTAATTATCCCCTTTCTAACTGCAGGTTCACTTCAAGATTCAGTTAAAATCTCAAACAGTGCAGGTCTTTCACCTAGAATTCTGCAATCCCTTTCTCTTTGCCTAGACTCTTATATCAATCCCTGATAGGGAAGGCAGTCTCTATCCTGCAGTCTGAATGTCTTCTTGGCCTCTTCTGATTCTATTACCTTTCCTTACCTAATTATTTGTTCCCAATACCTTGGTTCCTTTATCAGCTTCAATTCCACCCCCTCTTGCCTATTTTCTGTACCGCTAATTGCAGTCATCCCTATCAGCAAAGTCTCATTTCTCCATTCCCATGTTGACTTAGTTTTTAGCATAATTATTGCTACTTTATGAATATAATATTCTGTATGACTGCTAATATTCTCCGTAAGGATCTGTATCCAAAATCTCACTCTCTCCTTATTTCTTGAATTCTACCCCACCCCCAGCTTCATTATCATCCCTTTCCACTTTGAATTGTAGCTTTCTGCTTGTGTTATGTATAAGAGCCTTAACAGTGTAGCTCTAAAACATCCTGTCAAATCAGGAAATCATAAACCACCTTGTCCTATTGGAAGGATAAACTTATCCCAATTTTCTCTTGCCCTCAGCTCCTCCCAGATAAAATCCTTCAATTCTTTTTTAATTACTATCCACAACTTCTCCTCTGGTTGATAAAAATATGCCTGACTTGGCTGATTTGTGCATAAAACTAAATGAACTAGAAGCATTTTTGCTTGTCTGTCTTACTATCCATATCCATAGGCAGGCAAGAGCTTCCAGTTTCTCAGTTTTTGCATTATATTTTGTGTAGTATCTTCTCAAATATCCTTATCTGCCATAGCAGAATCCTTTCTACTCCTGCAGCATTAGCGTTGTCGCCTCACAGCAAGAGGTTCTCCCGTTCGATTCTCGGCTGGAGCGCCTTCTGTGTGGAGTCTGCATGTCCTCCCCATGGTCGAGTGGCGTTCGAAAGACATGTGTGAATGGGCGTGTCTTCATTGAAGGTTGGGCGTCGCACTGGCACCTCGGCACCATAAAAATCAACTGCCAATCATTAGCGGACTGGAGTTCTGCTGTGGCGACCCCTAACCGGGAAAAGCCGAAAGAAGAAGAACAACTCCTAAATACTTAATTTTATCATATTCTGATAAATATGAGTATTGATGAATCAATTCATGTGTGGGTACATAGTTTACAGCTATAGTTTTTGCTTTATCTTCATTAATTTTATATCCAAAAAAAATTTGTAACTCTCAGAATATTCAACAACACTGAGAAGTCCTTTTCTGGTTTTATCAGGTAAAAAATAATATTGTTTACAAATTAAGCCAACTTTTCTTGATTACCATACCAATTACAGCCTTGAATTTCTGAGTCCCTTATTTTGTTTGCCAGTGATTCTAAATATAACTCAAATAACAAATGTGAAATACAGAACTCCTGCTTGGTTCCTCTGTTCAGACACAATTTAGCTGAGAGGAACCCTCCCACTTTGATTTTTGCCTTCAATACCTCATATATCCCTCCTAAATAACCTTATTATTGCATCAGGGAATGCAAAGGTGTCCACTGCTGTAATCATATAATCGCAACTTACCCTGTCAAATGCATTCTGTGCATTAAGACCCAACAACAACAGTGGTATTTCTTACATTCTGTTCCCTCTGGTTCATAATTGTTTTATTAATGTTATCAAATGTTTGCCTCCCCTCCACAAAACCATATTAATCCAGATCTATAAATTTTGGCAATCCCTTTGCCATTCGTGTAACCATTATAGACATAAACACTTCATAATCATGGTTTAAAATAGAAATGGGCATATATGAAGCTGGATCTGATGGGTCTTTACAGTCTTTAGTTATTACAGCCAACACAGCTTTTTTCCAGGATGTTGGTACTTCCCCTCCTTTTAAAATACTGTTAAAACCCTTCCATATCTTTATCACTTTCTTCCCTCCTAGCTTCTAAACTTACGCTGGAATACCATCTATTCCTGGAGATTTTCCTGCAGATTTGTTATATCATTTCCTCCTGTCTGAACTGTTAATTGCTGAGCCTCATCTACATCTAACCTTGGTATATTTAAGTCTTTCTTAAGTATTTCAAACTGTGCTTTTTCTTGGTTTCCACATTTCTCTCTGTTTATATAAATTTTCATAGTATTTGTGAAATATTTATAATAACTCTGTCAGATCCCTGGTTATTGTTCTTGTTCTAAGTTCCCTAAATTTGGTAACAACCCCTTCTACTTCATGTTGGCCAAGTTGTGTTAGAAGTTTTTGTGTTCTGGAGTTATTATCAAAACAGTTGCTTAACAGCAATCTTTTAAACTTGTGCATATTATCCATATACTCTCCTATTTTCTCTTTATCACTCTGTAGTTGAGCCTGTTCTTGTTCTGTGAGATTCCTCTTATTCTGCAATACGTTAACCTTTGTCAGCCCTTCTAAACACTTCTTGTTACCTCTTAAACATATCTCCTTTTATTTTATTTCTACCCTATTTTTAAACTCCATTTTCATTTTATCCCACTCACCAGCTATAGCTTCTGGTATACTTTCTGTCTTCCCTAATAACTTCCAAAGAATTTCTACTACCTACTCCTTAAATGCCTCTCTTTTTAACAGGTAGATGGGGAAGCACCAGTGCCTCATTTTTACTTCATTAACCTGCATTTTTATCTTAGTTATTATTGGTGCATGATCTGAAATAATTATTGGATGAGTGTCAAAGCCCTCCATTGAATGCACATATTCCTGTGAAATATAATTTCTATTGAGCCTGGCCCAGTTATTGTATCTTGAAGAATAATATGTAAATTCCTTCCAATTTCCTACTATTGAATTCATGTCTTCCATGCCAAATATTTTCATAAATTTCTTCAGAAATCTACCCTCTTTTGTTATATTTTCTCTTCTAGCCCCCCCCCCCCCATACATCCTCATTGTTGCAAATCAAATTTCATTCCCCAACTATAAGCAATATTCCCTGCTGAAAACTGATTATTTCTCCCAAAAATTTCTTAGGTTCCAAAACAGCAGTTTTAGGTGGAATATCAATACATACCAGCTTTTTGCTGAACAGCTGCAGGATTCTTCCCAGTCAGTGTTTTCTCTTGATATTTTGTAGCTGATTTTCTTTCAGACTTTTTTAGTTTCTACTTTGCTGGCTTCCAAGCAGTGTTCTTAGTAACCATTAACTGAATTTACTAAAAGTGACAGAGTTCCTGGCCTTTGTCTTTCAACATATTTTTTTTTCACACTGGCAGAGCTGAAGCTAAACTGTTGATCAGTGTGCAGCTATCTTGGAAAGCCCCCGACCCACATTTCGGTTCTGTCCAGATTTCTTATGTTAAGAGGGTCAGATGTATGTTCATATTGATCTATATTTCTTTATTTCTAAGCTTTAAAACCATTTTTTATTTAGGACCTGGTCAGGGCTGAAATTGTACAAGCAATAGTTCACTCATCCTTTAAAGAATAAATGAATTAATGTCAACTTCATTCATAAAAATTTGTCTTTTGTTGCTGGTTGGAGCCTAATTGTCCCCAGCTATAAAACTACCCAAAAGCCCTACTTCACTTAAGCTGTGCCATTATTGATGAAGAGCTTAGATGCATTTCTAAGGCCTAATCCTCTTCGGTGAGTGGCTAACATAGGCGACTGTACCACCACGAGAGCCTGCATCTAATTTAGCCTGTTCATATCTGCATTAGTAAATGTAACTTAAATTATTTGTCTGGCTTAGCTCATTAAAGCCTACCAGCCTCTAAATGTTTATTTAGTTACATCCTATTGACTCCTCTAGGCATCTAATACATCTTTTCATATTTGCATTAATAATTCCAAAACCATGCTACATACAAACTATTGAAAGATTTCATCTTAATGCTTACATGAACGACAGCACAACTGACTGATATTTGATCTCTGTCTAATGCTCCTGAAGTGATTCATTGTTGTTCATATACTATTTATTTTTATATTGTCAGAAGTTTCTTATTTTTCTAAATATTTCAAAAGCCAAGTAACACAAACAGAACCACATAGCCTTGTGTGAAAGCTCAAAGATGGACATACAAAATGCTGCTGAAAATATGTTTGTAGTTTCAGTGGTAATATTTTGTAAACAACTTACAAAATAAATGTTTACTATGTGGATTATGACATGTAAAGTCCAGTTTAAGACCTATACTCTAACAAATACTACCACTGAAAAGATGTCCTTATGTTGAACAGTTATGCATACATATAAATATTTCAAGCACAAGCATTAATGTCTTTCTAGCTTGCGAATAAACAAAAACACTTCTTCCCATGATAAGTGTCCAGGCTGTTCCTAAAAATATCTAGACTAGTACTTGCTTTAATGTAATTTGGTAGTCTGTTCCATGCATCAGCTATTCTGAAGGAGAAGTAAGCGACACAAGCAGAAAAACTACAAAAAAAGACCTCAGAAGAGCAGGAAAACTGTGAGCAGTTAACAGGTATCACTCCGGATTCGGGTTGCCAAAAAATAGTGATATGTTCAAAGTCCAATACAAAATATATTAGCCACAAGGTAGATTCACCACAGATAGTAAGTCCAAAAGAAAAAAGCCAATGAATGAAAGTCGAAGTTGCTTTAATAATCCACAGCCAGTGTAAACGAACAAGCGCTTTCGCCTGGTGTATCCCAGGCTTTATCAAGTTACAATATATTGTGTGGCCGTCCCCTTTATTTATACCATGGGGTAGGCCAACTAATTGATTAATTAACCATTTAAAACGTCAATTAACAATAAAATAACTGTTTTAAAATACCTATATCTATATAATGCTTAGAAATACATAAAATGAAATAAATTGCATAACCAGTACACGTTGTGTACTAACTAAAGAAGCCAATATTAACTACATAAATTAAACATAAATACATATGCTTAGCCATTTCCTTAAAAACCCTTCTTATATGAATATTATGTAAACATTAAAAAACTCTAAAAACTAGAGTATTGATTAAGCACTATCAACATATCTATCTCTGAGAGAATAATTTGTCAAAAAATGTTAAATTGAAAATCAATACCATTTGAATCCAAAATACCAGCTTAGAAATTTATAGCATAAAAATGTTGACATAAAAATTGATGTTGGTATAAAACTTGAAACACCCCTTACACCAAACCATTTACCTAAAGGTATGAGTAACCCTAAATACCACATTACTTCTTGACAGAGCCCAAGAAGATGGTGACAAAAGTACCAAATGATGGAATTAAGTATCTGCCCCCTTATAGTTGATTGTTTCTGATTTTAAGTACACTTTTGAGACTGACACTATCATTTAGTCCAGGAAATCTGGTAGCATCCAACACCAGTTGCCACATCAGTTCACGATGCTCCAGAAAATTCTCCCAGTCCCCCCCTCTGGGATCAGGACTGACCCTTTCAAGAATGAAAAATTTGACCACCATGTTACTACACTTTAAAGAGTGCCTGAAAAAGGCATTACTCTCTTTTCTCTTTTCAATATCGTATGTGTGTTCATATATTCTTTTTCTAATAGTCCTGGTTGTTTTTCCCACATAAAATGCGGAACACACAGCACATAAACCCAGGTATACCACCCCGAATGAATTACAATTAAAATGTTCCCTTGCTCTCAGCATACGATTTCTCGATGGAATGTGGACATGATCATCATTCAAGAGGTGAGGGCATTGGTTGCATGCCCCACATTTATAAGAACTATTCTTTCTAAGTGTGTTGGTGCTATTAGTAATACAATGATTGTGGCCAACTTGTTCAAACATATCTTTTAAATTCTTATCACGTTTTCTGATTAATTGAATTTTCTCTGGTAACCAAGATTTGATATCATCTTGTGACGTTAGTATAGGCCAAAACATATTCATTGTATTTTCAATACATTCAGAATCCTCAGAAAAAGTGTATACAAAGCCTCTAGAAATGTCAGCATGCCCCTGACTGTTATTACTAGGTAACGGAAGACCATGTCCTAATAGTGGGGGTTAATGCGAGTCTCTTTTTGTTTTAATTTCAGCCACACATGAGTTAATCAACCAATCTGGATATCCTCTCTCTTCAAATAGGGTGGTTATATGCTGAATTTCATTCAAAAATAAATTCGAGGTACTACACATTCTTGAGGCTCGTATCATCTGCCCACTGACTATTCCTCTTTTAGTGTAATGTGGATGGAAACTGTCGTAATGTAAGAATGCATTCGAAAATGTTTCCTTTCTATAAATCTGGGATATGAATGTATTATTGCTCCTGTCCTTCACAAGAGCTACATCCAGATAGTAAAGAGAGTGCTCACTGAGTTTGTACGTGAAAGCTAAAAAATTGGTGGAAGAACTTATATAATTAAAGAACTCCAGGAAACAATCCTTGGAGCCTTGCCATAATAAACAAATGTCATCCAGGTAGAGCTTATAAAAAATTATGTTATTCTTCCAATCCGATGCATGAATGAACGTGGACTCCCATTTATGCAATACAATATTAGCATATGAGGAGGCACATGGAGCACCCATGGCCACCCCCTTACACTGCCTAAAAAATTCCCCACTGAAAAAAATGTAATTATTATTCAAGATGATTTCATCTGTGGTGAATCTACCTTGTGGCTAATATATTTTGTATTGGACTTTGAACATATCACTATTTTTGGCAACCCGAATCCGGAGTGATACCTGTTAACTGCTCACAGTTTTCCTGCTCTTCTGAGGTCTTTTTTTGTAGTTATTCTGAAGGAGAACCAGCCTGTGTTTTTATATAGGAAAAACAAAGCGGAAACTCAAAAATAGAATTGGAGAACACCTCCGAAACATTAGAGACCATCGTGAGGTAAATGCCTTGGCAAGCATATTAATCAACATACTGATCACAAATTTAAGTTGATAGTTTTGGATACTATAGCTTCCTCACTAAGAGGAGGTGCATGGCCTTACCTGTTAGAAACAGCAGAATTATGTTGGCAGATTCGGCTTGATTCCACTCACTGGCCAGGTTTGAATGAATGTTCATCTATCACCAGCCTTTTGAAATTAAAGGCTTTGAACAGATACTTCAAATTATTCAATATTGTGACCTTATAGATTACTGTGCAGGACGCTACTGCTACTTCCTAGATTTGACCCACTGACCTGTATTTGTTATATGACATTATTTTTTTTATGACATGTTTTTTACAATATATTATTTTTTATATGACATTATTTTTCTTATGACATCATTTTTCACATGACACTTTTTACAAAACATTTTTTATGGGACATTTCTCTTATATAACAGAATTTGGGGAATTCTTAATAGGATTCCATTTGTTGGATGTCTTTTTAACAATTTTGTTGGTGAAAAAGAGTGACCTGTGTGGATATTTTCTATTTTTATTACCTTAATCTGTAGGCTATTTGTTTTTAGGTACCATTTCCCTTTAAACATGTTAGAGGAAATTATATAATGTGTATTTTATTATTTAAATGCTGTTTTACTTATTTGATCATGTCTGATTAAGTTCCTTCATAAAGTTTAACTGGGGATGAAAGCGCTTACAAGCATCAACGAACTATTTCAATAAAGTGTCGTATTTTGTATCCAGTGTGAGCCATCTTTGTTGTTTAGTGTTTTTTGGACAGTTCGGTGTTTTTTGAATATCTTTTGGGTGCACCGGATCTTCGGGGACTAGACAACACATTGGTTGTCACTATTGGACATTTATACATGGACAATATGGAGGAGATGTCTCAGCTAGCTGCTTCGACTGGTGATTTAACAGTCTTAATTCAACAGCTTATGGATAGAATGGACAGATTATCCTCTCTCTCACAACTATCGGGTCACCCTTTACCAAGTACTTTGGCTTCACCTGGGGCCCAGACAAATTTGGCCAGTACGAGTGGACTGAATTCGCAAAGTGACTCTGTTTTAGAACAATCACATTAAACTGGTTCACAAGTCAGTGGTTATTCTTACAGCAGTGTTTTTAATAAGGATATAGCCACTAATGCTACGAACGGTTGCAATGAATCCTTATTTTACTGGCTTGACAACAAATGTTCCCTTAGTGCAGAGACAAGGGATAACAATGCTGACTTTTCTCTCAATAATAACTTGTCTCAATTTGACCGTGTGTTATTAAAAATAAAAAAACTGCAAATGGACAACAGCTATTTTAAAGCATGCGTAAAGAAGAAAATAGTGCCCAAAGGGTTACGCATGTGGCGTTACCCCATCAGTCTCATAGCCAATTCTCCCTTTTACAAAGAATTAACCAAACTTTTTGACCGGTTTGGTTTTGAGTATATGGGCATGGTAATTAAGTAGAACAATGAACAAATTAATATTTTGGCACAGGAGGCAAAAACATTGGATAATAGAACCACACAAGACCCACTGCTTTCTGCTAATAAATTTGAATATACTTGCATCCTTCGCTCTATTGAAGATCAAATGGATGCAATTAAAAACAGGAAAATGAAGAAAATTCTGGGGGATGAGAAAGTCTATAACTCTAACTGTGCTTACCTTCCCCCATCCCTCCCTCCCAGGAATGGACTTCTAATAACTGGGCCATTAATGGACATGACTTGGATGACAACTTTGATAGTCATGAACATTACAATAGCAACAATGACGAGCCTTTTTTAGATGAAGACCAATTCTCTGCTCTGAGGAGATCGTAATGGATAATGAACCAACAAATGCAGAGAGGCCCTTATCAAGAGAGACAGCAGACAGACAATTATCAGCAAGGGAACAACAGACGTAGCAAAGGATATTAATGGGATGCTTGGAGGGGGAAACGAGGGAGGAATTAATTTCTGGGGGACTTTTTTGTGTAGAAATGCACACATGTGAACCCTTGTTACCCCCCTTATCTGTATATTTTAACATTGAAGGTGATTTCAAGGTATACAACTTTACAAATGTAGACATTAATGTACATTTATGTAATTTACTAGCTAAAGGTTTCACCTATATGCCTAACAAGTCTGGCAATGTGGTACACACTATTTTAAATCTAAAACAGTACATCAGAAAACTTAATTTGAACTTATTTTAAGGCGTTGATAATATCATACACCCATTAAAAGTATCCAGTGCATACAATCTCCCTACTTTACCTATTTTAGATACCTTTGAACATGTGTGTGAGTTAGACATTAGAATGCACTGTGAGAAATTTAAAAAGAATACTGCCAAAAACAATTTATGTCCTGAAGAGGTAACAGAACTAGAATATCTCTCTTCTTATACCAACTTAAGAGTAATGAAACCAGATAAAGGGGGTGGTGTGGTCCTTATGTGGAAGCATGACTATGTTTAGAAAATGGAAGAAATTTTGGAGACAAGTACTTATACCCACTGTTCACGTAACAAATTGAATGGTGTATACCAAAGGATTAGGGGTTATTTACAAGACCTCTTTATAGATGGTCTTATTAATATGGAAGAATACCAATTTTTATCTGTTAATTATCCTATCACCCCCACCATATTTGGTATACCAAAGATCCACAAGGACATACACCAGCCCCCTTTGCGTCCCATTGTAAATGCCAGAGGCTCCATTACTCACCCATTGGCCAAATTTTTAGATTTGGAAGTAAAGGGTTTGTTAAAAACTGAGCCCCTACTCTGTATTGACTCTTGGGACTTTTTGAAGAAAATCAATTCAGTAACCTTTAATGAACGTTATACATTCATCACAGTAGATGTAAGGGACCTCTACATGGTCATTCCACACGACTTAGGGACACAATGGTTTTGTGAATACTTGGTTGATAAAGGGATATGACAGGACAGAATTAACATGCTTAAACAGCTACTCGATATGGTCTTAAAGAACAACTTCATTCTATTTGAAAAGAACTATTATGTCCAAAATGAGGGTGTAGCAATAGATGCAGCATGTGGGGGCATGTATGCCAATATTGTAATGTTAGAGTGGGTGAAAAATGTTTTAACCAACTCTCCATTCTTTTTGTCACATGTACACCAATTTTTAGACAACATTTTTATTCTTTGGGACAAACCTAAACAGCAGATTGGCCCTTTTCTTGACTACATTAACAGTTCAACTTCTTTTCTAAGATTCACTCACTCTATAAGTGAAACAGAAATAGCCTGTTTAGATATATTACTCAAGAAAGACATTTTGAACAATAGGTTTACATTAGAAATTTACCGTAAGACCACATATTCTAACAACTTTTTGCAGTTTTCAAGTTGTCATCCCTTTACACAAAAAAGCGGAGTCTTGAAAGGTCAATTTGTTAGAGCTGCTAGAATGACCACCCTAAAGGGAAGTTTTTTGCAAGAATGTGACAACCTCAGTAAAATGTTCCTCAAAAGAGGCTACCCACAACACCTTGTCGATAATATCAAAAATGAAGTTATTTATAAAAGAAAGAATGTTCATTTCATCCCCCTTTTAAACACAGAACTACTTTGTGGGGACCCTGCCTCTTCTAACAACACTACCACCATTTTACCTGAATCCATTCTACAAATATCTGGTTCAGTTTTAGAGAAAGAAGACAAACATTTTTTTAGATCTTGTTTTCTCACCACTTTTTCAGTTGATGCATATTTCTTCAAAAACATTTTGGAAAAAGAACTGGTGAAATAGATTTGAGAGGGATACTAGGTGACAGACCTACCTGTGTTTTCCGAAAAGGGCAGAATATTAAGTCCCTTTTAGAACATCAGGATAGACTACAGGGTTCATGTTACATGTACAAATGTGGTTCTTGTAAATTTTGCTCTCATATATTAAAGGTGAACGAAATAACCATTAATGGTATGAGATTAAAGATCAAGGATAAATTTAGCTGCAATTCTGATAAAGTGGTGTATTGCGCCCTCTGCGAGTTATGCCCATGTTTTTATGTAGGAAAAACGGAGCGGAAACTCAAAAATTGAATTCGGGAACACCTCCAAAACATTAGAGACCATTGTAGGTAAATGCCTTGGCAAGCATATTAATCAACATACTGACCACAAATTTAAGTTCATAGTTTTGGATACTATAGCTCCCTCACTAAGAGGAGGTGCATGGCCTTACCTGTTAGAAACAGCAGAATTATGTTGGCAGATTCGGCTTGATTCCACTCACTGGCCAGGTTTGAATGAATGTTTATCTATCACCAGCCTTTTGAAATTAAAGGCTTTGAATAGATACTTCAAATTATTCAATATTGTGACCTTATCGATTACTGTGCAGGATGCTACTACTACTTCCTAGATTTGACCCACTGACCTGTATTTGTTATACATTATATTTTTTATATGACATGATTTTTACATGATATTATTTTTATATGACATTATTTTTCATATGACATTATTTTTCACATGACACTGTTTACAAAACATTTTTTATGAGATATTTCTCTAATAGAACAGAATTTTGGGAATTCTTAATAGGATGCCATTTGTTGGATGTCTTTTTAATGATTTTGTTGGTGAAAAAGGGTGACCTGTGTTGATATTTTCTGTTTTTATTACCTTAATCTGTAGGGTATTTGTTTTTAGGTACCATTTCTCTTTAAACACGTTACAGGAAATGATGTAATATGTATTTTATTATTTAAATGATGTTTTACTTATTTGAACTTGTCTGATGAAGTTCCTTCATAAAGTTTAACTGGGAACGAAAGCGCTTACAAGCATCAACTAACTATTTCAATAAAACATCTAATTTTGTATCTGGTGTGAGCCATCTTTGCTGTTTAGTGGTTTTTGGACAGTTCGGTGTTTTTTATGTTTAGATTTTGTACTGAGCTGTTATTGTGAACAAATCATATATGTGTTTTAAATAGCCAATCAGATTGGTGATTTTAGACATATCCTTTTTATTAAATTTGCATAGTCTTTCTAGCTACTGTAAAGAGTAATTAGTTTTGTTGCATGGTACATATAGTATAAAGAGCCAAATATGTAGATAAAAAAAATCTGTTATTCATATTAATGTCACAACATATATTGCTAGAAATAAATGGGCAGCATTCTTTTTCTAATTAGGCACCTAAAGGCAGACAGCTATTTCCAAAGATGAACCCTTACCCAAGGAGCTTCTATACTTGTGAAATGTAGAAACAGAACTAAATAACAATTGCGCAGTATACTACTGCTTTGTAACATTATCACATCAAAGTAATTAGTTCCTTATACCTGTATCATCGCACATCTCTCCCTTTATGTCTTGACATTTAACAAGAGATTTAAGTGCGATGGTTTGTGTATGTGTGTATATGTGTGTGTGAATTTTTTTCTACCAGTAATAAAGATATAAAACATAAGCTTGACATGATTAGTAATTGGAATGCAAACATCTGTGGTTACTTGAATTGAGCAGATAAAAAGAAAAGTAAATAAGTCAGGCATTATTCAAACCAAATTACATGAATAATTGATGTTCATTAGAGTAAGTGTTTTCTAATGGAATCATATGAAAGGAAATTGCTCCTGAGAAACCCAGCATTTAACCAATTATATAATTTAGCAATAAGCAAATAACCAATTAAGCTGATCCTTTTAGAAACAAGCAATTAAGATGAGTATTTGACTTGTTTTGACAGCCACTAGTATGAATTGCTTTGTGACACAAATAAGCACTTGCAGACACGTACACACACAAACATAAATATACTAGCTATGTCACCTAAACAGAGCATGTCTTCTGTATACTCAATAATTTCTGAGCAAACTGAGCAGTTGCAACCATTAGAGAAAATGACTTGTGGAAAAGATGTAAACTGTGATAATATATAGAAAGATAAATGCTACTGTCACAATGTACAGGTAATAGTAGCAACATAGTATATAGACTATGCAAACATGAGCTGCCAAGATTACATTACCAGTGAAAATGTCGCAAGCAGAAGAAAAGTGAAAATATAATTATATTAAAGCATTCAATGTAATATTTAAGTATAAAGTGCTACACTGTAAGCCTGATCATGACCGTTTTACTGTAGGATCATATTTGTGGAAACCAGAAAGGTTAGTAGTAGCATAATGCCGTCTAAAGAAGTCAGTCATGATATATATTTTTGGAAGGGAATCTATAAAAGCTTAAGAGATATATCAAAAAAGTAAGATGTGAAGCATTCTGCAGAACTACTGAAATGTATGCTGTGTAGAAGTAACTTGAAATGGTGTCCATTTGCTAATGCAAGACTAGGGGTTAGTAACTGGTCGATGAACTCTATACACATTGCAAACAGGACATGTTATTAACTGTCAAAGTGAACTAGGGTGAGGTCTATAATATTATACGACAAACCATCACCATGTATTCAGGAGTATATCCTTGGTAGACTTATAGTGCCAAAAACTGTGTGATCTTTTATTTTTCTCCACTGCCTTTCCACCATCAGCTCACTGCAATCTTTTGGCCAATTCTTTCCTCTCAGGACAAGAATTGTACTTGGCTTATTCATTACCTGAGAGGCAAGAGCCAATCACAGAGCAATCATGCTGGAAGCCATCAGGATTTTTACTATATATACCCAAACCCTGCCACTGGGGGCTGACATGAATGCCTACATTATCAAAGAAGGCCCAGCCATGCCCTCACCTGACATATGATTGGCTACACAGACATACACACACTTACCTATGCTGCAGAGAGCTATCATCCAGTCAGGTGGGACCAAGTGCACACTCCTGGTCTACAGGCTGTTTTGTTGTCTGCAGCCTTCATTCTGCATGGTGGTGATTGGATGACCAGACCCACTAATCTCTTCCCCAAAATGGGAAAGCCAACCTCAGCAGTTCACTCCCACAATCCCCTGTCTGACCGTACCAGTGCCTGTGGCGGTAATCAAACTTGAGTCATCTGGGATGTAGTCAGGGCTTTATCTTTCTACACTAGTCAAGGCTTTATCTCTCTATACTACTGAACCACTGGGCCAGTTAAGCAATAATTGATTTTTAAAGAATTAAAGTCAAAACAAAATACTGACAGACATAGAACAAGGCCCTGTGGGATTCATTTCTGTACCAAAACTTCCATCCATGTTGACTTACACTGTTCTGCCTTGTAGTCCCAAGGATATCTAACTAATAAAAAGCCATTTACATCAAGCATTTGTATCTCAACAATTAGCCTGGTATGATTCTCTCTATAAAGGGCTTTGCTTAGATTCAAAACAATAATAGTCAATGCACAGTGTAGTTTTATAGTTTATCATCTTATGAATTAAAACTACAAAATCATAAGCTGACTTTCCTTTTTCACTTTTATAATAAAGGATATCTCATAAATCCATTATTAATAACTCATTTTGCAGAAATTCTGAAGCACCGTAGTTTATGTGTTTAACTACAGTACTTATGAGACTTATGGCTTTGAGACTTATGATTTGTATGAAAAATAAAACCAATGAAATTACAAGGATAGCTATTTAAAGAATGGGGCAATTATTCCTACCAACAAGTCACAATGACTCAGGGGTAAGACTAATTAGTAATTCTTTTTTTAAGAATGCACTCTGCATGCATTACATTTCTTCTTATCCTTAGTAGCTTCTGTACCTGCATCTTTGGTATAACACATGCACATTTAAGCTGAAACAGAGAGCATGACTTTTAAGAATCAAGAAAAGATTTATGCAGTTTCTGGATGAACAAGAACAGGTAATTGATTGTGTGTGTAATGTACCAGTTAGGATAGAAAGTTGGTTAACTCATTCAGGCTCAAACCCTGTACCTTCAATACAGGACCCTGCAGTCTGTATCCCCTACATCAACTGCCAAACTGTCATTAGCAAGTAGATTTCATGGACTGTTGAGTTTTAGTGCATTTTCAAAGAATGCTGAGTTTCTGTTCATTTACAAACAATATTTAGTTCCAGCCTATTTTCAAACAATGTTGAGTTTTTGTGTATTTTCAAGGACTGTTGAGCTTTGGTGCATTTTCAAGGATTGTTGAGCTTCTGTGCATGTTCAGACTATTGAACTTTTGTGCATTTTCAGACTGTTGAGTTTCTCAGCATTTTCAAGGAACGTTGAGTTTCAAGGGAAGAGAAGTTTACTGCTGCTCATGCTAAGTCTGTTTTCAATGTATAACTGTTCTGTTTAGCAAATGGCCATTTCAATGTTTGGGCTATAAATTTTAAAAGCAGTGTTAGTAGCACAATGGGTAGAATACTTGCATTTAGTGCAGAAAGCTGTGGGTTTTACTCCCACACCATACATATGGAGTGGTAATATTGCTGTACCTCCTTTAAGGGGGATGTTGGTGCTGCACTTGTGAGTGTGTCCTCCTTTGGATGAGATGCCTAGTATCTATGAACCTGTTGCTGGTTTGATAGTCATTCCCTATTGCAATATTACCAGCATACCATTTTTTTTAAATGTAACATTGGCAGTTTATTCTTCAAGGGCAGCAAGCACTGAATTTGTACATGAAACACTGAAATGTAAAGTAATTTGCCAGCAGCAACCTCTTTCTTTGTTCTGGATCTCTTTAATGTGGAATTAGTCAGATGACTTTACTTCTGCAGAGATTGTGTGTATTGACTGATACTGGCTAGGGTACCTTCTGTGTGGATTCTGCATGTCCTACCTGTGTTTGTGTTTGTGTGGGTTTCTGTGCATGCTCCAGTTTCCTCCCACATTCTAAAGACGAGCAGTAGGTGGATTGGACACTCTAAATTAGCCATAGGTGTGAGTGTGCATGTGAGTGTGTGGTGTTAAAGAACTACAGAGGCAGGGCTAGCCACCTGGTAGTGTAAACCTTGTCTCTAGGTGATTGTCACTTTTGAAATGACACCCCGACCCCATGTGCAAAAATGGGAAAAAAGATGGATGGATGGATGGATGGTGGATTGTAATGGCGGAGGTTTGATTGGCTTTTTTTAGTTGAAATGTTCTGCAGTGGGTAGTTTTGTCCTTATTAGGTCACACATTTTGTTTCCTTGATTACTAGAAAAATGTTGAAACCTATAAATTTAAAACACACTGTTACAAATGGTGCTGTATTATACAAAGAATATAATTTAATACACTCAGAATATTGCATCAAAGAACATATGATTAAATGAATGGTCCAAAAAACATGTGTGAGGGACCTATGGTTTGAGAACAGCCCAAATGTAAACTTAATCTGCCACTGAACAGATATGAGTGCGTTTTTTATTATAAATAGATTTCAATGCTGTTTCAATTAATGTCAGTTTCAAGGGCAGAGAAGCTTACTGTTCATGCTAAGTATGTTTTCCCATGAGACTGTATAGTTTTGTTTAGCAAATAGCTATCAGTGTTTGTACTATAAAGTTTCAAATAAAAGTTTTAAATATCTCTAATAATTGTAGAAGTAGAGAAGAAAATAGTATGTACATTGAGAGGTTTGACCAGTGTTTATGGTAACCGGGGGGGGTAGCCAAGTAATGGGACTGGAATGGTGGGGGGTGCTGTGGGGCAGGGCTTCTGTGGGGGGCCTGATCCAATACCCTCCCTAAGGCCCCATTTGACCATGATCTGGCTCTGCTTCCATCTAAAAAAATAAACAATCAAAAGAAGCAAAGCTTTACTTGAGGCAAAAATTCACATCAGAATAGATAACAATAATAAGCCCTTCAACACTCACATCTGAGAAAAAGGGGAACAAACAAGAACAAAGCATACTAAACCATGGTATTACCTTAACAGAGCCAACAGATACAGTGTTAGCATACCAATACAGAGCACATTTTGGGCAAAAAAAGAACTCCCATCAAATCATCCTTACTGCAGCATAGTACCTCTCAAAGTTACATCTGAAATGGTCAGCTCTGTCCCCAATTAGGTTAACAATGCTAATTCTAGGGAACCAGGTATGAGACAAGGAAGCCTAATTTGCACAATCAAAAACAGGACAGTAGATCCCCTTTCACACATTCTTAATAGAGTATTAAAAATAGCTGCTTTCTTGATATCTAAAAGTAGGTTATTTCAGTCCCAGTCCCCAAAGTAGGCCATCCCACAGACCTCAATAATTACAGAGCAATCAACCTCACAAGCATATTGTGCAAGGTGATGGAGAAAATCGTCAAAGAGTTTTTGAAGGCAGACATAGGAATTCTCCTTCTCTTTAACTTAACTTAGTGTGGTTTTGGCAAAACTATATTTTTAATGTGTAATCGTGTACATTTTTGAGAATGTAACCATTGCCATGGGGGAAAAGTTTATCTGTCCGTAAAGTTTACCTCAGTCTAGTTAAAGCATTTGACACTGTGCCCGATAATGGAATCATAAATAAACTTAGGGATCTAACGGTGAATGAAATTGTAATCAGGGCCAGATCCAGCACAAGATTACTTTGGCAGTTGCCTAGGGCCCCATGCTGGTAGGGGGGCTCTGGACACAGCATTAAGTTAAAAAGAGAAAAGTTTCTTACTTTTCTGAGCAACCACAAACTGTCACTTTAAGAACTAAAAAAAAAAAATTCCTGTAACCACATACTGTCCACATCTTATTTCCTGCTTTCAGCCAATAAAACAAGAGCAAGTGTGGGCGTGAGATTTAGAGAAACAAAACTGGCAGCAAGTCTTTGTGGCAGGTCTGTGTGTGAAATGCCTCATATAGTTAGGGGTTTTGTCAGAGTCAAACCCTGCACCTTCGGTCATTGGTGTGAGTGTGCATCCGAGTACCTTAGATAAAGGGGATAAGAGCCTTAAACCAGCTGCCAGACCCATATATGGTGATGCACAACATCTTTTGGTAATTTTTTAAGTGATTTAGAGTAGTCTGCCAGAGAAGACCTAGGCAGGTCAAAAATAAGATGTAGGCGTCCTTCAAGTATGTAACCACCCCCAAAAAATTAACTGTATGCTATATGCATAATATTTCTGATCTATGAATGACTTATGGGTTGTTGAACAAAAGCTACTGGTACAGCATTTATGTTTGTCTATAATTGTTTTGCTTTACTGACTGCAATAAGGAATGAATTAATTCATTAATAGGCCTGAATTGTGTAACATAGTCTAAACAAGTTGCATTTTATTAATATATTTTTACAGTACCTTCTTTAGAACCTCCAGCAAATGTAAAAGGTGTTATATTTGTCAAATCATATTAGTGATAATCAGAACCATCTGATATTGACCATCTCTTATGTAGACATGTAGACAAAACAAATTCTAAGCTTGTTTCCTGCCTTTCCTGTAACTAGTCCGGTCCAGATACAGATTTGCTGTGTCCAGGACTGCTTGTAGGCTTCTGAGCCTTCCAAGCCTTTCTGTGTTGGAAGGAAGCCTTTTAGCTTATCAGTGGGAGTGGTAAGAACTAGGTAGCCTATCTACCACAAGAGGAGTGGTTTCTGGCCCAGAAATTGTAGTTTATTGGCCATTTGGGCAGTTTTTCCATCTCTTTCAACTTTTTGGTTTAAAAGCCTGCATTTGCACTTGTTTCCCACTTTTCCTGTAACTAGTCTAGTCCAGCTCCAGATTTGCAGTATTCAGAACTGTTGGTAAGCTTCTGAGCCTCCCAAGCCTTTCTGTGTTGGAGGGAAGCCGTCTAGCTTATCAGTGGGAGTGGAAAGCACTAGGTAGCCTATCTACCACAAGAGGAGTGGTTTCCAGCCCAGAAATTGTAGCTTATTGGCCACTTGGGTAGTTTGTAAGCTTCTGAGTGGTGCCAAATTCTGCTCTTCAATTTTTCCCTTAGATCTGCTAGTTCTCTCCTCTCCTACACTTTTACTAACTTATTAGTTTAGCACTTTACCAGACTTCTTGTAGCAATTATTGTAGCACACAAAAGTGCTACCAGCACTAAACGTTCTACAAGGAAACAGCTCCGGTACTTATTATTAATGCCCAGCCCTCCAGGCATGTCTAAAGGTCAGTTCCCTGTGCTTTCTCCAATTAACCTGGTGAACTTGGGCATCCTAAGGCAATGTAGCAACTGCCTCATGTACACTGACAACCCTCTCCTCTTACCTCCCAACACTCAGACTTGCGAGATGCACTTATATATCCAAATTGGAAGACACACACTCTCCAGCCAAAACAGGAATAGCTGGTCAAGAGTAGAAGGTCAACACATGCACCACACCACATGAAACACATAGCCCTCCAGAACACACACCAGCACTGCCTACATATAAAAACATAAACCACACACCCACCTTCATGGAGGCTCTCAATAAAAATCTACCCAAACAGCAGAAACCTCCAAGGCAGAAATGCACTCGACCACCACAACACAACATTAATCATGAGACACATAACTCTCCTAAACAGTGTGCCACTCAACCAAAGGCCCTAAGGCAAAACAGCATGCCCAACATACTAGTCATAGGTGACTCAATAGTGAAGCACACTGATGTCCCACTCACTAGGTTGAATAAAGAAAAAGAAACAGTAATCTGTCTGTCAGGTGCCAGGATCCGCCACATAATGCATGCATTCATGGCCCTCAACAACAGGTACAAATATGACTCTGTCATTGTACATGTGGGTGTGAATGACCTGAGACGTACCTCCCTGAACTACATGAAAAGAGACATGGAGGAGCTCTCGGATTATGTAGCCAAGGACGGTATGACCCTACCCCTGAACAGCTTCCTACCATCACCCAGAATGATACCACAGTACAAGCAGAAAATGATTGATTTCAACAATTGGATAAGTTTCTGGTGTCATTCTAAGGGGATCCAGTATCTGTCAGCCTGGGATGACATGACTGATAGACCTCGATGCTTTGACAGAGATGGCCTGCATCTGTCACCCCTGGGCTTCTGGATACTGGCCAAGGCTCTTGCCAGCCCTATAGTGCCTTTTGTAGGTGGTATTTCAAAGACCAAATTACCACCGTAACAGGTACAAACAAATGCAATATCAGGGTCATGCTGCACAACACTAGAAGTCTAAATCTCAAAATGCACTCGCTCAAAGCACTCCTTAAAATGGAGAACATTGACATTTGTGCTGTAACAGAGACCTGGCCCAAGGCAGCAGAAAGCACCCCTGCACTACCAGGCTATAACTTATTCCATACCTTTCGGCCCAAGAACTTGGACCGAAGCTTTAAAGGCGGTGGTGTTTCCATATTCATAAAGGATGCACACGCCTCTAAGACTGATAGCCCAATATAGCAGCTAACATTGGGTAAGACAGCGATTCAGGTCGTAGCCTGCTATAGGTCCCCAACCATGACCCAAGACTCACACTCCACGTTCTTAAGCACCCTGGAGAATGTTAGGCTCCAACCTAACACTCTCATTCTGGGCAACTTCAACTACCCCTCCATTAACTGGGAAAACTACTCATGTACCAATACACTTGCCCAACATTTCCTGGAATTCATTAATTCCAGTATCCTGGACCAGCTAGTTCTTACCCCCACTAGAGGTAGCAACATCCTTGACCTGGTCATTACTAACATGGGCGACCGTTGCTCTACACCAATAGTCAACTCTTCCCTGGTTAGATCTGACCACAAACTAATCACCTTGGAAATACACATCCCTGAAACCATCCCACCCCCACCCCGCAAAGGTAACCACCATGAAAAACTTCTCCAAAGCTAACTTTGGGCTCCTAAAAACAGAGGTGGCTAGCTTCACATGTAAATGGAGAATAGTTGCAGGAGTGCCGAATCATACACCAATGCACTGTACAAACACGTACACAAATGCATGGATCTCACCATACCCAATAGAACCAAGATGCTCTCCTCCAAAAAAAGGAAGCCAATCTGGTGGTCCCCTGCCATAAACAAACTCTACAACAGAAGGAGGAAACTGATGCAGATTAAGATAAAGTCGCAAGACTCCCTTATCAGCCTCAACAAAAAGTTGAGATCTCTCTTCAAATCCTCTAAAGCTAGCTATGAAAACAGAATTGCAACAAATAGTAAAGACAACCTTCTATAGTTATGTAAAGAATCTCCACAGCAATACCCAGATTTGCTCTGAGCTACTGCACAATGGTACCTCCTATACCGAGCCAACAGATATTGCCAATATACTGTCCGACAGATTCAGTGCCAACTTTACCCTTCTCTCCCCCCAAAGGACCAATCACAATACCAGTAGATTGCCAGGCAACCAGTATTACTGCTGCACAGGTTAAAACAGCACTGTCCAAGGCCAATAATATAGCTTCAATGGGACCAGACAATATCCCTGGCTGTGTTCTACATGAACTGCAGAGTGAACTGGCACCTCACCTGTGTGCCCTGTTCAATCACAGCCTCACCTCAGGCTTTGTACCTACCAAATGGTGCACTGTTACAGTCATCCCGCTCCACAAAGGAGGAGTGACTACAGATCCTGGGAACTATCACCCTATTAGCCTGACGAGTCTGATATGCAGAGCTATGGAATGCATCATCATGGACCTAATAAACAAGGATATAGGGAATCTCCAAACTCTGGTTCCTACAAAGTTTGGTTTTGTGAAGGGTAGATCATGCCTACTTAACTTGGTCATCTTCTTTGAGTCAGTCACCAGAGCTGTGGATGAAGGCAAGGTGGTTTTTAGAGCCTATCTTGATCTGGCCTTTGATACCATTCCCCACTCAGGAATTATAGAAAACCTCACTAGGCTAGGCATCAACCCCTGTATCACTAGGTGGGTTGCAAACTGGCTCACAGATAGAACCCACAGTGTGAAAGTACCTGACTCCAAGTCAGACTGCAGACCAGTCACGAGTGGAGTCCCACTGGGTTCGGTCCTTGGTCCTCTCCTGTTTGGTATCTATTTCTCTGAAGTCCAGGCCAACATGAAGGGAGTCTGGCTGACAAAGTTCGTAGATGATTGCAAGTTGGGAGCCATTATTAACTCCCCAAGAATGTTGATATACTACAGAAAGGCCTCACTGAGACCAGTGACTGGTGTCAGAACCATGGCCTTAAGCTCAATGCCAAAATTGTGTCAACACCCCCCTTGGGAAAAACCCAGTTCCCTTGAATTACCACATCAATGGTAGTCCACTGAACACAGAAGAACAAAGAGATCTGGGAACACAGGATGACAGCGACCTCTCTTTTGACCACCACATTGCCACTGTGGTCAGAAAGTCCTTCTATGTGGCAATTCTCATTACTAAGGGTTTTGCATCCAGGAAGAAAGAGGTCATTGTCTCCCTCTACTCTTCCCTCATTAGGTCAATCATCGAGTACAATGCTCCATTTGGCATGTACCTCACTGGACACCTGCAATAACTGGAGAGGCCACAAAAGTACCTCATGAAGAGGATCTTAGGCCTTAAACACTTGTCCTATATGGACCGACTCAAAAAACTTCAACTATTATCTGTCTCATATCGCCTACTTAGAGGCAATCTCTGCTTGACTTACAAAGCCATGTCTGACCCAGCTCTGTTAGAAATGGTACATCTAAAGAAATCCCAATCCCTCCACACCACATACTACAGAGACCTCAACCTCGTTACCATAATCAACAGAACATGCTGGAGGGACAGGTTCATAACCCAGAGACTGCCCATGCTATGGAATCGACTTCCCATACATGTCAAGCAGAGCACCTCACTGGCCCTCTTCAAGAGAAATCTTGATGAGTGGATGAGAAATAGAAAATTCACTCCAGTGGCTCTACTCGACAGTGGCACTGAGAACTAAGGTTGGGTGGTTGGGTGGCACAATGACAGGGTAATCCTATAGGCTAGGCTTGTAAAGGCTACAGGGCCATTAGCCTAGTACACACCTATGTACCTATGAACCCATGAACATTGTTGCATATTATTTTGGTACAATCTTCTCTACAAGATCCAGTTGTAAAGTATTTCTGCATTCGGCTCAAAGCTGTTAATGTGGCAGTTAGTACAAAGGACTAAAGCTCTTGCCTATTAATAAACTGCTTGTATGGCAAAGGTGTAGGGTTTGAATCTCCCCCCCTTCTTGTGTGACATTGAGCATGTAATTTAACCTGATAATGCTTTGGAGCAATTGAGAATTTGTGATAGGCTTCTTAATGATTTCCAAGACTAGTGTGTTGTCATTGTTTTCCAGACATTTCCTACTGCATAGCTGATCTAGTTCAGGAACTGTTTGGGCAATATCACTACACACTGTTTTTTTAATGCAACACAGCAATTATTCAAGGGTAGCATGCACTGTATTATTTGATGAGGCACTTAAATGCAAAGTTGTTTGACAGCAATAACCTCTGCAGTAGTAATAGCAGTCTTAGTAATGTGATATTATTCACATGACTTTCACTTGAGATTGTGTATAGTGACATAGCATATATTAGTTATTAGGTGAAAAGATAAAAGGACGCTCCCAACGAAACAAATACCTCTTGGCTCACAATTAGTATAATAACAGTTAGTCCAAGTAACACAGCTAAGAGGTAACCAAAGCTAAGCAATAACTCCAGCATAAACTGTAAGTAAAACAAATAAAGTATTCGTATTCGTAAAATAAGTCCTAGTCTTTAATTTGTATACAAGGTAAGCGCTTTCACATAAGCTTCATCAGACCGTTAAAATTTGAAAAAAACATCATTCTGTCTTTTTATAGGCATCACATGTCAGATCTCATTAAGCAATTCAACTTTTAAAGTGACATTCAGATCAAAGCACATTAAAATGAAAACCGTTCAGTTAATTGCATGTTTAAATGAAAAATAATAGTACTGTAATTTCTTACTTTTATAATATAAAACAAAACTTTGTGAGCGACTTACATAGACAACCTTTATATACAAAATTGTTACTGCTGATTTACTATCTAAATTTCTTAACAAAATCTAACTCATTACTTCTATACCCTATTCACCATACACAAATTTTTTTAAAAACACTAAGCGTATTTAAACCATACAATATATAAAATGTATATCTGTGTGTGCAGATGCCTATAGCTTACTATCCATTCATTATTTACCCTTCTTAATAAATCTAAACAAAACTTTGTTAGGATACGTTAGTTATTTTGTCCTATATATAAAACAAAGCCAGAAAATGCAACCCTAAGCTGCGTGACTATCACACCACAGCGGAGGACATAGCCCTTTTTTCAATGCCCTCCATTGTGGTGCAGTAGGTTCGGTCTAGTGAGCTTAAGCAAAACTGCACTTTCGTTAAAGTGCACTTTCACTTAAGTGGGGATGTACTTTTCCATTTTGAAAAAGTGAATTTTCGTTGTAGGAAACACCCATTTGAGAGGTATAGTGGCTAGAATGTAGGAAAAATGGAGGCCACAGCAAACCTGACAGGCAAGATTCAAATAGATAAAAACTGGAAAACTGAAAAGGGACACAGTACATATTATACAGCATCTGGGAGTGGATATATGTAATATAGAGGTCACAGTATTATGTTTTAAGTAAGATGAAAAGAAAAACGGCAGAGGTACAGAGAAAAAATGGGGCAAAGGGTTTATGGGGATGAAAAAGTTGAAAATTCACTAAAATCTACAACCCACTTTAGACCTGCATGGTGTTATGAACACACATACAGTCTCACAGCTAACAACATAAAAGCCTGCCTTAATAACTATTGGCAGCCTCAGTAAAAAGTGATCATTACTAGAAGTTTGTATAAATAAAGACCATCCACATACACTGCCATGAAATGAGTCTTAGCAAAATAATGACTTTTGAGCTTCAAGTCACATCTAAATCCCCTCCTCCCTAGTCCACAGAAAGATAATGGGGACTTAACGAGACATTGGCAGTGTGTGACAGAACCCAGACTGGCCTTTTGTGACTCTCCAGAGTAAAAAAAAAAATCTGGATGTAGACCTGGAAGTACTATTTGTTTGGAGCGGGGGTCTTTTCCTCATCAGAAACAATATACAGTAGGGTTTGATGTAGTATGGATATCACTATCTAATCCTTCAAACAGTAAGTTTCCCATCTGGCTTAAGGCACACTTAAAGATAGGCAAATATACACAGATGCATACTGGGAATTAAATCTTTTACAGCAACTTTAGTAACCACCAACTCAAGCAGATGAGACTTTGGTTTAGCAACTCATCTGAAGAGCAGCACTCTCAGGAGTGCTTCACCCCCTTTATGCTACACTGCAGTGTCCACAGTCTATCTCCCTGCTGTGGGAATAGAAACCACAACATTCTGCACCAGGTGTGCTACCTGTTGCACCACTGACAATAGCTTCAAGTTATAACAAACAACTGATGTTATTGTCCAGAATCATCTCAATGTTGTTTTCTAGGAAAACACTTTTTTACCTCAGTGGAATGCTGTGATCCAGACATGGCTTCAACTTATATCAGCCAATCAGCATTTAGGATCTGTAATGCTACACCTGTATCAGACTGTACTATAGCCTATTCAAGTTAGATGCAGCTAAAGCTGGTGAACACTCCAGCAATTTTTAGTGGGACCCTGTGGTTGCTTACCATGGTTGAAGCAGATAATTCCACTTCATCCTGGGGCTGAGGCGTTGGATAGGGCAACAACCAGACATACGTATCTCCAATTTAAAAACACCAAACTATTTATTAAAAGAACACAGCTTTCAGGTAACAACCCTTCCTCAGTGTTAGTGTGCATTCCATGAAACAGTATCCTAATTTAAGGAAGTGCAAAACAAACATATGATGATAGCCAGCCATTAAGAAAATTTCATCAATTAAAATAATTATAAATGTAAATACAAAAAAATAACATAAAGGAACAAGTCTGAATAAGTTAAATAAGTTAATAAAACTGCATTTGTTTTTCTAACCAATACAGGTTTTATACTAACAGCACTATTTAAACCAGGTTTTAAATCAGCTCCTAACCTAATAATCCAACTATATTCCATATACTCCAAAAGATTATTCAAATCCCCCCATGTGTTTATGCACCACATGAATATGAATAACTCTATGCACCATATGAATAACGTATTTAGACTTATTACTTGTGTCTGGTTATTGCTCTGCCTCTGGCTTGTTTATCCACTGCATATCCTTCGTGTCTCAGTTTGATGTGCTTTTTGGATTGTGTTGTGGACGTCTAGAATTTTATTTATATTTCTTGATACAGCCAGCAATGGAAGTAGGAGGTCTTCCTTCATCTTCTGGAAGTCATTCTCTATGCGACATTCTAAGATGGGAAATCCATTACTGCATTTGATACCTCCCAATGGTGAGTCATTGGGAGATGCTCCCCAGTAATCTGAAATCTTTGAAAGAATCTTAAAGCATTGGAAAGAAAAGTATTGACATAAAAAGTTCCACTGGCAGTGGCTGAGCTTTATGGCTTATCTGGAACTTTGTATTGTCCCTCATGGTTTGCATATTTTAAAAATGCCAGTATATCCAAATGTTTATTCCGAGCTTTTAAAAAAGTGGCAGCAGCTAAATTTAAGATTGGAGGTGAATTATACAACATTAATGAATGAGTTTTTCATTAACGCTAAAGCACAGTTAATGGAAGATCTTGGCAAACTTGAAGGGGAACTGGCGGCTATGCCTGTTTTTAATGATCTGGTAAACACTTATCAGCAAATGGTCGACAGACTACAGAGCTTGGACAATAAGCTTGTATTAACTAAGAAATATAAACTGATAAGGGATGCGGATGATTTCAAACTTGGCCATATTTTTTCATGGCCAAAAACTGATAAGCACTCTGATACACAATATACATCTAGAGCGGCCATGTATGAGTTAGATAGTTTTACTGTGCCTATAACAGACAATAGCACTTCTACCAAGCAGCCATTGCAATCTGCTTTGGAAGTGAATAAGAATGCTCCCCTGGAATCTCAACTACAATCTGAGCTCAACACTCCACCTCCCCTACCAGAAAATGCCACACAAACCTTATTGGCTGCAGAGACATCCAGTCAACAACCTTTAAACTTGGATTCAACCAATCGGACTGAACCTTCCTCTATGCAGCTGACTAGTTTAAGCAATTTATGGCAAACAAAGCTCAATGGAGTTATTCAGAACCATGAGTTTTTTTCTATGTCAGTAGAGGGATACATCTCAATTTACAGAAGAGAGTCGAGACACAGCCCTGCAAGCATTCAAGAGGATGTTCAGCACAAAGGGAAGGAAAAAATGGGACCAAAGGGAAATACAACAGTCCTTCTTTAATGAACAAGTCAGTTCATCAGAAACAGTGACTTCAGGAGGTATTAGAAATGTATCAGACTATGAGTTAACTGCATCACAGGCTATGCTGTTGAACAAGGGTTTAAAGTTTTTCCCTAGTTCAATCAATACTATAGTTAATGCTTTAACAGATCTGAAACTTTTTGTAAGGAATCTTAACTTAAAGTTGATTTTTAAGGCTGTACAAGGGGGTAATATTACAAAATGCAAAAAATCAGATATCTTTATTCCCAATAGCTGCCCCAAAGTTTCTGTTTTCAATGATACTTGTGAATGGGAGCTTAGAGAGCTTTATGGCACTTGAGTCAAGAACAAAAGGTATAATCTAGCAATGAAGGAAAATACACTTAGACAACTGGGGGCTAATCAAGATTTGATTATTAAGGAAGCAGACAAAAGGAGCGCTATTGTAATTATGACTAGAGATACATACAATACCTCTATGTTTGGGTTTTTATGTGATGCAAATACTTTTAGAATTAGTTTTATGGATATTAAAAAGTATAATGGATGTTAATATGTTGGTTTATGAAATGCAAATAGCCAATGATATCACCATTGATTTATATAATTTCTTTACAGTGCCATACCCAATAATACCACAATTACATGCTTTACCAAACGTACATAAATCTTTGGCCCACCCCACCCCCATGAGACCTATCGTCTCAGAAAGGGGATGGGTCACTGAACCTGTTTCAATTTATTTAGAAACTATTTTAAGTAAATATCTTTCTTATTGTCAAAGTTTTGTAAAGGATACGGGTGATTTTTAAATTAAGCTTGAGAAGTGGCATAGCAAAAATTCTGAAACTGATTTCTTACTTGTTACTTTAGATTTTAATTCATTGTTTACGGTAATACCCAACGATTATGATATTAATGCTATAAGCAGTTTTCTTTGTATCACTATAGGTATGCATGCTAGGGAGTTTGAAAATATATGTCAGCTTTTAGATGTTGTTTTGACTAAGAATTTTTTTTTTTTTTTGATGATCAACCATACATGCAAGTTGCTGGTGTTGCCATGGGTACCCCCATGGCTAACACCTATGCAAACTTAGTCCTTAAGCAATGGGAATGTGAATTTATTTTTAGTGACAGAAATGAGTTGAGTGGTACTATATTAATGTATAAGCGGTTTGTTGATGATTGTTTGTTAATTTGGAAAGGTGATGAGCACAGTCTTAATGAATATGTTGGCTATTTGAATAGTACAACAGGTTTTTTACAGTTCAAGATGACTTGTTCACATGAAAGTATCACTTTTTCTAGATGTGAAAATAAATAAGAATATGAATTTGTTTGTTTACCAGTGTTTATAAAAAACAGATGCATACTAATCGCTATGTACATTGTAGAAGTATGCATGCCCCACATGTGTTTAATGGGGTAATCAGTGGTCAGTTCACCAGGGTCAGTAGACTCAACACAAATAATCTTAAATGTATGGAGTAGATGCAACGAATGGCTAAGGAGTTTCAGGAAAGAGGTTATAATCCAGTAGTCATAGAGGGCATAATGAATGAGGGGTTTAACAGTCGGGGTACTGTAGCTAAACCATTCTTTCATGAGATAGTTAGTCAGCAGCAAAGTAGTAATGTTGTTGGACAAAATGATAAAATAAGGTATGTTACTAGATATAATATAAGAATGGGGGATGTAAAGAGCATAATAAATAAAAATTGGAATATTCTAAGGGCTATGCGTAATTTGCAAAAGCTATTGGATGATAGACCAAAATTTACATATAAGAATTGTAAGAATTTAAAAAGATTATGTCATAAAGACTTTAGGTTTACTGGTAATGATAGAACTATGAGTAGGTGTGGTACCTTCCCCTGCCTAAATTGTAGGAGTTGTAGGGACATCACTACAGCCAACAGCGATACATTTGTTCATCCACTGACCAAAAGAACACACACCTTTAACTGTTATGCCACATGTAATACTACCCGTACTGTATATCTGGCAACTTGTGTGAAATGCTCTTGTTTTTATGTTAGTAAATGTAGTTGGAAGTTTAGGGAATGTATCATTGAGCATAAGTCGGATATACATAGAAACATCCAAGCAAATGCCCTCTGTAAGCATATTTTGGATACTGACCCTAGTCATGGATTTACATTTAGAGCTATTCATACGGTGCATAAACACACTGAGGGGAGATTTGAATAATCTTTTGGAATATATGGAATATAGTTGGATTATTAGGTTAAGAGCTGATTTAAAACCTGGTTTAAATAGTGCTGTTAGTATAAAACCTGTATTGGTTAGAAAACAAATGCAGTTTCATTAACTTGTTTAGACTTGTTTTTTATGTTATTTTTTTGTATTTACATTTATAATTATATTAATTGATGGAATTTTCTTATTGGCTGGCTGTCATCATATGTTTGTTTCACACTTCCTTAAATTAGGATGCTGTTTCATGGAATGCACTAACACTGATGAAGGGTTATTACCCAAAAGCTTTGTTCTTGTTAATAAATAGTTTGGCGTTTTTTAAGCTGGAGTTACTTGTGTCTGGTTATTGCTCTACCTCTGGCTTGTTTATCCACTGCATATCCTTTGTCTCAATTTGCTTTGGGTAGGGGTCAGAAAATTATAGATTTGGCATTGTCACCGTGTCTTGTTCACTTTAATTATATTTTTGCCAATTGTCTTCTATATTAGATACAAATGCAATGATCTTCATACACAGACTTGTTTAGAAACCCAAACAAGCATCTCAAGTGGCATTTGAATGAACAACTGTTGTTATCTGAGATTGTTAAAATAGTAATTAGGTCCATCATATTCAAATGTTGCCATTCCTTTCCATGTGCTTAACCATATATTACAATTTAACATACCTATAGGTATTGCAATATTTAGATACCCTTTAGTGAAGGTGATATTTCATCATACGTATATACCCCAACCTATATCTCAGATTCTTTTGGATGTGCAAGCTAAATATTCCCAGATGAGATTGCATATATGTAAGCTTAACTTGTTTACATTGTTTCTCAAACTTAGCATTTCTTTCTCACTGAGTTGCGACCTCATGTTTCTGCTAACATATTATGCATCTTACTTCTATTCCACCTAACAGCTTAATGCAATTGTCATTTCAGGACTGCCTGATGGTACTAGAAATGAGAAAAGCTGTCATTGTCAGGGTTTGTGTATAAAGTTGATAAGTTCTGTAAAATGTAGTTTTCCTACTGTGCTATGATATTATGCCTTCAATAAAAGCCAGTGTTTTTTGTCAGTTTTGTCAACTAGGAACAGCTAGTTGATACTCCCACAAGAGGTGATAATATCTTGGACTTGATATTAACCAACATGAGTAACCACTGCAGCATCCCTGCAGTATCATCCTCGCTGGTAAGATCCAACTATAAAGTGGTCACTTTTGAAGTCACCATCTCCCCTGACCCCCCTCTAGCTAGGGTCAAACAAAAAAACTTCTCCAAAGCTGATTACAACCTCCTAAGAGATGGTATAAGCAGCTTCACAGTCCCCTCCCCCTCTGTAGGAACTGGCACCAATGTCCAAATCTACACCAAAGTACTATACGAGCATTTATATTGATGCAGCAGGACAAAATCATCCTCTGCAAGAAAGAGTAGACCTGTCTGGTGGACATCTGCAATAAATAAACTATATAATAAAATAATCAAATTGCTGTCCAGGACCAAGAAGGAGCAGGTGCCCAGTTGAAAGCAATTTCTCCTAGGCCTGAACAAGCAAATAAGAGCACTAGTAAAATCTTCTAAAGACAACTTCAAGTCCAAATTGGCCACATCTACTAAATAAAATCATAAGGCCTTCTTCACATGTGTCTGCAGTCTCAAAGAAATCACCCAGATCTGTTCAGAACTGGTGGTCAGGGACACCACATACACAAATGCTGTAGTAGCTATGAAGAAGATGAAGAAAGGAAAGGCTGTTGGTCCAGATGACATACTTGTGGAAGCATGGAGGTGTTTAGGTGAAATGGCAGTGGAATTTCTAACCAGATTGTTTAATGAAATCTTGGAAAGTGAGAGGATGCCTGTGGAATGGAAAAAAGTGTTTTGGTACCGATCTTTAAGGAAAAGGGTGATGTGCAGAGCTGTAGTAACTACAGAGGGATTAAACTGATCAGTCACAGCATGATGTTATGGGAAAGAGTAGTGAAAGCTAGGTTAAGAAGAGACGTGATGATTAGTGATCAGCAGTATGGTTTCATGCTAGTAAAGAGCACTACAGATGCGATGTTTGCTCTGAGAGTTTTGATGGAGAAGTACAGAGAAGGTCAGAAGGAGTTGCATTGTGTTTTTGTAAGAAAACATATGACAGGGTGCCTAGAGAAGAGTTGTGGTATTGTATGAGGACCTTGAGAGTGTCAGAGAAGTATGTAAGTGTGGTACAGGATATGTACGAGGGTAGTGTGACAGTGGTGAGGTCTGCAATGGGAGTGACAAATGTGTTTAAGGTGGAGGTGGGATTACATCAAGGATCAGCTCTGAGCCCTTTCTTATTTGCAATGGTGATGGACAGGTTGACGGATGAGATCAGTGGACTATGATGTTTGCAGAAGACCTTGTGATTCTTAGTGAGAGTAGGAAACAGGTGGAGGAGATCCTGGAGAGATGGAGATATGCTCTACAGAGAAGAGGAATGAAGGTCAGCAGGACTAAGACAGAATATATGTGTGTGAATGAGAGTGAGGATAGAGGAATGGTGAGAATGCAGGGAGTAGAGGTGGTGAAGGTAGATGAGTTTAAATACTTGGGATCAACAGTTCAGAGTAATGGTGAGTGTGGAAGAGAGGTGAAGAAGAGAGTACAGGTAGGATGGAGTGGGTGGAGAAGAGTGTCAGGAGTGATTTGTGACAGACGAGTACCAGTAAGAGTGAAAGGGAAGGTCTACAAGAGGGTAGTGAGACCAGCTATGTTATATGGGTTGGAGACAGTGGCATTGACAAAAAGGCAGGAGTTAGAGCTGGATGTGGCAGAGTTAAAGATGTTAAGATTTGCACTGGGTGTGATGAGGGTGGACAGGATTAGGAATAAGTATATTAGAGGGTCAGCCCAGGTTGGAAGGTTTGGAGACAAAGCCAGAGAGGCAAGATTATGTTGGTTTGGACATGTGCTGAGGAGGGATGCTGAGTATATTGGGAAAAAGATGCTAAGGATGAAGCTACCAGGTAACAGGAAAAGAGGATGGCCTAAGATAAGGTTTATGCATGTGGTGAGAGAGGACATGCAGGTGGTTGGTGTGACAGAGCAAGATGCAGAGGACAGGAAGAAATGGAAACAGATGATCCACTGTGGCGACCCCTAACTGGAACAGCTGAAAGAAGATGATGACTGGGTGACAGACTCAGTGAAAACTCTGTCCCTCCCACCAGTAAATCTGGACATCCCCAGTACCTGCCCCACACTCCCCTTATCTCTAGTGGACAGGTCATCACTGCCCTCTCAAAACCAAAAAATACAGCCTCCATGGGACCCAATAACATCCCAGGCTGCATCCTACATGAACTCAAACATGAACTTGCAGCACCATTAGGCACTCTATTCAACCAAAGCATGAGTACCGGCTTTGTCCCAGCTGAGTGGAGGACAGCCACTGTCATCCCTTTATACAAAGGTGGAGTTTCCACCGATCCAGAAAATTATAGACTCATCAGCCTAACTAGGCCATGGAATGGATTATCATGGACCTCATTAACAGGGACACTGGCAACCTCCAAACACTCGACCCCACACAGTTTGGCTTTGTCAAGGGGAGATCATGTCTGTTAAATCTGGTTGACTTCTTTGAGATTGAGACAGTCACCAAAGCCATGGTTGAGGGGAAGACGGTGCACGCCACCTACCTTGACCTGGCCAAAGCATTCGACATTATTCCCCACTCAGTCGTAATAGATAAACTCTCTCAACTAGGCATCAATCCATATGTTACCAGATGGGTAGCAAACTGGCTCACTGATAGAACCCAATTAATCAAAATAGGGGAAGCAACCTAAAGCAGTAGACTCTTAACAAGCGACATACCCCAGGGATCAGTCTTGTGGCCTCTGTTATTCAGAATATACTTCTCTGAGGTGCTATAACTGCAAGCTGGGCACGGCCATCAATTCTCCAAGTGATGTGGACATCCTCCAAGATGGTCTCACCCAAACAAATGACTGGTGCCAGAAACATAGCCTCAAGCTGAATGCCAAAAAATGCAATCTCATTCCCTTTGAATAGAGTGACATCCCCACATATTATCACATTAATAACAACGTCCTAAGCATGCAATCAGTCATGAGGGATTTGGGAACCCAGGTTGATAGCAACCTGACTTTTTACCACAAAGTTGCTCCCATTGTAAGGAAAGCTTTCTACATGGCCAGCCTCATAAGTAAGGGTATCTCATCCAGGGACAAGGATGTCATAACATCCCTGTATTCTTCCCTTATAAAGCCAATGATTGAGTACAATGCCCCCTTTGGGATGTACCTCGCAAAGCACATGCAGCAGCTGGAGAGACCACAGAGGTTCCTCACCAGGAGAATCCAGGGCCTCAAACATCTACCCTACACAGATAGGCTAAAGGCCCTGTCCCTCTATTCAGTTTCATATAGACTCCTCAGATGTGACCTCTGTCTGGCATACAAAGCAATCTCAGACCATGCCTTGAGGAGACTGCTGAATATCCACAACTCAAGCTCCACTCAAGTAACCCACACGCGCGACCTCAACCTGGTCGGTGTCATCAACAGTACTTGTTGTCTGGACAGATTTCCATCCCAGAGACTCCCCCATCTGTGGAATAGACTATCTCTCCATGTCAAGCAGAGTACCTCATTATCCCTTTTTAAGCGCAACCTGGATAACTGGATGGGAAACATAAAATACACCCCAGGGATTCCACCTGTGTCCCTGTTGGACAGGGGCTTTGGGTACTGACTTGTCTAAGCTTGGGCTAAACTCTTGGCTAGGCTTATAAGGGCCTCAGGGCCAATAGCCTAGTAACGTCCTATGATCTGATATGTAATCCTTCTACAAAATATGTTCAAGCAGTTTTAAAAAAATGTTATTTTATCTCATTGATTACATGCTACCTGGAATTTTTCTCTACCAGCCTTTTCAGAGAAAGGGCTCAGCCCAAGCACCTTCCCAGATAACAAGCAATTCATTGTAGGCATACATGTTTCCCTCTGCATGGCATGCATTTCACAAATCCAGTAGACTTCAAGAGAAGATATTACTTGATATATTGACACAAGTGTAAACCACCAAAATTATGACTTGTATTTGACCTAGACCACTGGAATGTGGTAAACCTCATCTCCAAGGCTTTTCCTTCATACCTGATGAATCTCCAAGGATTTCCTGTCATCCTTGACTAAAGGAATAGTGGACCATTCCTTCTCCATACTCCTCATACCGTATGGCTTCATGGTCCAGTAGTCTATGTTCTCCATCGTGATTCCCTAGAATGACTGCCTAGTTTACTGGTACCGTCTGCTTCTAATCTCTGATACTGAATGCCATTGTGGTATAGTGAATTAAATGTACTACATAGATCTAAGGTTCCTTGCAGTGTAATGGCTATTCTCAGATCCATAATTATAAGAACTTTGTCCTGCAACATAACCTAATAAAACAGACCCTTTCCTTTTGGAAAATGGTCCAACCAAGTTAATTTCTCTATCAATAAAACACCCTTAAGAGTAGACTCAGTAGTTAGGGATCTGGGAGCATATGTAGTCAGTAATTTGACCTTCAATCATCATGTAGCAAAGATAGTAAGACAATCTTTCTCTGTCTCCCAACTTAAAAGTAAGGCTATGGCATCCGGGTCCAAGGACGTTATAGTACCACTATACTCAGCCCTTATTAGACCCATCATTGATTATAATGACCTCTTTGGCATGACTTAACCAGACACTTGCAACAGTTGGAGTGCCCATAAAGGCTCCTCACTAGGATAATCCAGGGCATGTATACCATGTCATTCATAGAACGCATAAAGGCCCTATATCTGTACTCAGTATCCTACAAACTGCTGATAGGCAATCTATGTCTGGCTTATAAGGCATCCTCAGATCCAGCCCTGAAAGATCTTTGCACATCCACAAAACAAACAGCACAAGAAAGACTAAATCCAAGGATGTGAACTTCACGTGTGACATAAATAGAACATAAAGGAGGGACCAATATGTGACTCAAAGGATTCCCATGTTATAGAATAGGCTCCCCATCTATGTGAAGCACAGTTCATCCCAGACCCTATTCAAATGAAACCTTAACCAGTGGATGGGAAATTGCAAATTCACCCTCAGGGTGCCTCCCATGTCTCTGATTGACAGAGACTGTCAGTAATTAAAATATTCCTTAAATTAACACCCCCCCCCCCCCCAACAAATCCCTAGGCTACCTCCTTACTAACATAGCTTCCTTCCTAATAGATCTCCAAGGTACTCGGAGACAAATTGGCTTGGTTGCATGGCTAGGCTTATAAAGGCCATAGTGGTCATTATCTTAGTAACAACCTATGAATCTATGATAGTGCCCACCCAATCCCATGTCCTTTTGACCTTATCCTCAAACTTGGCAAGTAAATGGCTATTATTGGCCTTACTTATTATCACTATGACATGACAGCTAACAATTAAATTTCCAATGATTATGTAAGGGCTTTTACTGCTGTTCCAGTTTACAATGTCATTGATCAAGGGGGGGTGTGATCTTCAAGCTAGCAAGAATGACTGCTCCCTTTTGAAATGGTGTGGTGGGGCAAGCAGCAAGACTATGAATGATTCCACAGCTAAAGTTTGAGAGAAGGGCATACTATCATTCTATTATTTTTCACAAATCAGGAAGAAAACAAATTAGGAAAGATGAGACCAGTGGACCACAGTGAACTACATTACTGGAGATTAGGACAGAAAAGTGTAGCTTGCTGGACCACCAGAGTGGATTTTATTTACTTATTTATTTATTTAAACATTTGTTAACCAGGTTGGCGGGCTGGTCCAGTGGCAAAAAATAAGGGTACACATATACAAAAAGACATAGAACTACAAATACATTTTAAACAAAACAATTAAGCACACCATTACAATATAAAATTATAAATAATAAAATAATTCAATCAGTGCATTTAGAGTTACGTGCAGTGACAGACGTATGTAGTATTTAAGGAGTAGCATATAGTGCAGAGGTTTTTAGAGAGATATCGGGCAGTTATTATTAATGCTTTGCAGTTTTGAATAGGTTTATAGCTTCATAGGTTCATAGGTAGGCTATCGGCCCTAGGGCCTGTACAAGCCCAGCCAAAAAGGTACCCTGGCTTTTGCCACCCAAGAAAATTATTTTCTTGTGCCACTGTCGAGCAGAGCCACAGAAGTGATCACAGGGGTGAATTTCTTATTTCCCATCCAATCATCAAGATTTTTCTTGAAGAGTGTTAATGAGGAGCTTTGTTTGATATAGATAGGTAGTTTATTCCAGAGTGTGGGAAGTCTCTGGGACAGGAATCTATCCCTCCGGCATGTTCTGTTTATTGTGGTGACAAGGTTTAGATCCCTAGAGTGTGTAGCTCGGAAGGATTGGGACTTCTTTAAGTGGGGCATGTCCAACAGCTCTGGGTTTGACATAGCTTTGTATGTTAGGCAGAGATCACCTCTAAGTACCCGATAGCTGGAGTTTTTTGAGACAGTCTGCGTAGGGCATCTGTTTGAGGCCGATAATTCTCTTTGTGAGGTATTTCTGCGGCCTTTCCAGTTGTTGTAGATGTCTTGTGAGGTACATACCAAAAGGGGCGTTGTACTCTATAATGGGTCTAAGAAACCTTTTGTGATGAGGCGTGCCACGTAGAAGGATTCCCTGACTACTGTGGCGATGTGATTATCAAAGGAGAGACTACTGTCCACCTGTGTCCCAAGGTCTCTTATCACACTTTCGGTGTTAAGTATACTACCGCCTATGCTGTAATTCATGGGTACAGAGTTTTTACCAAAGGTGATGGCAATGCACTTTTTGGCATTGAGCTTGAGGCCATGGCTTTGACACCAGGCATCTGTCTCAGTGAGGCCCTTTTGTAGGATGTCCACATCGTTAGGAGATTTGATTATGGCTCCTAGTTTGCAGTCATCTGCGAACTTCGTTAGCCAAAGACCTTCTGTGTTAGCCTGTACTTCAGGGAAGTAGATACCAAACAGGAGAGGACCCAGGACTGAACCCTGTGATACTCCACTTGTCACTGGTCTGAAGTTATATTTGGAGTCTGCTACTTTCACAGTGTGGGTTCTGTCAGTGAGCCAGTTGGCAACCCATCTTGTGACATAGGGATTTATACCTAGTTTAGTGAGTTTATCTATAATTCCAGAGTGGGGGATGGTGTTGAAAGCCTTGGCAAGATCTAGATAGACTGTGTAAACCACCTTACCCCCGTCTACAGCTTTGGTGACTGCTTCAAAGCAGTCTATCAGGTTTAGGAGACATGATCTGCCTTTTACAAACCCAAACTGGGTGGGGGTCCAGAGTTCGGAGATTACCAATGTCTTTGTTTATAAGTTCCATGATGATGCGTTCCATGGCCTTGCAGACCAGGCTCGTCAGGCTAATGGGGCGGTAGTTCCCGGGGTCCATGTTGGCTCTACCCTTGTGGAGTGGGATAACCGTTGCTGTGTGCCATTCAGCGGGCAGAAAGCCTGAGGTGAGGCTATGATTGAACATGGTACTTAGGTGGGGTGCCAGTTCGTTCTGTAGTTCATGTAGAATGCAGCCTGGGATGTTGTCTGGTCCCATGGATGCTGTGTTCTTGGCTTTGGAGAGTGTGATTTTTACCTGTGCAGCCGTGATTACAGGAACTTTGCATTCTTCCAGTATAGAGATGGGCTCTTTAGGGGGTGAGAGGGGGGTAAAGTTAGCACTGAACCTATCTGCCAGGATGTTGGCAATATCAGTTGGGTCTGTATATTTAGTGCCATTGTGCTGTAACTCAGAGCAGATCTGAGTGTTGCCATTGAGATTCTTGACATAGCTATAGAATGCTTTGTGGTTGTCTTTAGAATCAGAATTATATATATATATATATATATATATATATATATATATATATACACACACACACACACACACACAAGTGATATACAATAAATATATCTACAGAACAGAACTAAAAACTATCATAAATTATAACTGTTAATCTGGTTGTAGACCTTATAAGAGAAGTCAAGAAAGGATTAAATGAAGGGGCTATAATATGGAGAAACAGTGAGAGACAGGGCCACCTGAGAACCTGCCACTAGCTGACCTATAGCACTAATGGGAAATGTCTGTTATTTTACATTCCACAGCTTTCAGCTGATGAGTAACTGCTGAGCAAGCACAAAACCTCATGTGCGCTGCACATGTTCATTCCTACTGATTTAATGTAGTTAAGCATTTTCTGGACATTTATATGTAGCTAGGTAATTTTCAGCTAATGACCTTTGATTATGCTGTGTCATGCACAGCAGCTCTGAGACATGCAGTCACAGTTTTATATTTAAAACATAATCCGCAGTTTAATAATCAGTGATATTCTGATCCTCCAATAATACCATACATTCTGTATCTAACAAACCAGCAAAAGGATATTTTTTATGTGTGGACAAAATGTCACAACTGAATGTAGGGCTAGTACTTTTCAATAAAAGGTGATAAAATTCATACATTAATTTTCCATACATGTTTTATCTACTTGTGCCGTGGCACTTGTGTAGAGCATTGAGTTCTCTAGTTAGCGTACTTTGTTAGGTAGGGGTTCTAATCTCACTGCAGTCAACTGGTGTGTGTGTGTGTGTGTGTGTGTGTGTGTGTGTGTGTGTGTGTGTGTGTGTGTGTGTGTGTGTGTGTGTGTGTGTGTGTGTGTGTGTCTAGTCCGAAGAGCATAACTGAGTATCCTGCAGTTAACACTCCAAACCCATGGAGCACCAATATTTTTTGGTATCACTTTAGCACTAACCAAAGCATCTTACATTAAGACGGCCTCACTGCACCCTTGTGGTAGAAGGGTGTAACTTAGGACCCATCTGAGTTGGAAATTGCTGGAATAAAGGCTCTGTGAGGGGCTTTCCTATTGGTAGAGTACATTAGAACTGTATAAATTTGCTTGCATTTAAGCCTCATGTTTGCGTAGGTTTGCACTCAGTTTACCAGAGCTGCTCAGAGTTTGGCATTCTTAGGTAGAGGTCTGGAGTGTATCTAAACAAAACTCCAAGGCATCCAACAAAATCTTCAAAAAATAAGTATAATTTAAGCCTGACTTTTGCACTTGTGTACTGTATTTTATTGAACTGTTGCTTAATTTTTACTGTTTTTTGTTGCTGTGACTGATTCATTCTGTACTTTGTTTAATTGGTATTTCTGCCTTAAATAACATAGGCTAGATTCAGACTTGCTGAATCTAGACTGTTTGGTATCACTTGATCACTAAATCTAGCCATCTTACATTAACAGGGCCTCCCTGCACCCTTGTGGCAGAAGTGTGTAGCTCAAGACCCATCTGAGTAGGAAATTGCTGGAATAAAGGCTCTGTGAGGGGCTTTCTTATTCGCAGATTGTGATAGAACTGTATAAATTCTCTTGTAGTTAAGCTTCATATTTGCGCATAGCTGCACACCATGCCTTGTATAGACTAAAACACCTAGAATCACTTTTTTTCCCTAAACACCACTCAAAGAAACCCTCACAGGCTTCTCTGCTACTCTTTGGGCAACTCAGCTGCGCACTGCTGCACTGTAGGCAGCTCAGCTAAGCACTGAGCTGCATCGCCCGACTTTCTTCCCTGATCCAAAATAGAAATAAGTTCCATTGTTAATTCCAGAGTAATAGCTGATCCATGTTGCCCTCCCACAAACTAGGAATTACCACCTACTATGGACAGTCAGTTTCCCAATGTTTGTCCAGCCAGCCTGATTGGCATGGGCATCCTGAGGCAATGTAACAATTGTGTCATGTATACTGACAACAATCTGCTCCTAAAGCAAACAAATACAGTATGTGAGAGATGTCATTATAACATGAAACTTGAATCAGTCCTTTCACATAATAATAAACAAGACATCACAAAGGTTATCAGCTCACACACCTCTTCTCTTACACAAGATAAAGTCAAGACATATAAAACCAGAAACGCAGAGGTACTCACCAAGAGCCAACCAAAAGACCAGAGACCTCCCAACTGCAAACAACTCCCACATACTGGTGCAGAAACAGAATTTACCAGTACACACAACAACACATATATCAGTGTCTCAGCAATTAAGCCCCTAAGGCAAAGCACTTCAAACCCAAATATCCTGGTCATAGGTGAATCAGTAGTGAGACAGACAGACGTCCCTCTCACCAGGATGGGCAAGGAGAAGATCACAGTCAGCTGCATCTCAGGGGCCAGGATCTGTCCAGTCATGCATGCACTCAAGTCACGCAGCAGCAATGTCTTTGTCATAGTACATGTTGGAGTGAATGACATGAGACATTCCTCTCTGGACTATATGAAGAGAGACATGTAGAACTCTTAGAGACATGGTAAAACTCTTAGATTATGTGTACCAGGAGATATGTCCCTAGCCCTAAGCAGCATTCTACCTTCACCTAGGATGATGCCATAGTCCCAACAAAAAAATGATTGATTTCAACAATTGGCTTAGCTTCTGGTGTCACTCCAAGGGCATCCACTATCTGTCAGCCTGGGAAGACATGGTCAACAGGCCTCTGTGCTTTGCTAGAGATGGCCTTCACCTGTATCCTCAAGGCTTTAGGATATTGGCAAAGATGCTTGCCTCCGTGATAGGGCCTTTTTTTAGGTTATGTAAAAACAACAAAACTTCCAATGTAAAACAAATACTCTAGAGACAAACTCAAGGTCATGGTGCTTAATGCTAGGAGCCTAAACAGTAACCTGCATTCCCCGGCAGCACTCCTCACCTTGAAGTATGCTGACATCTTTGCAGTCACGGAGACTTGAATTAAAGCCACAGAGAGCACAACTGCCATGCAGGGTTGCAATGCCTTCCACACATTCAGACCCCAAAATGAGTGTGAAAGAACCAAAGGTTCATTTTCATTAAATTCAAATACACCTCACAACTGGTGAAACAGTACAACTTTCTTGAACTACTCCAGGTCCAAATAACTATAGGTAAAATACCTTACCACGTCATAGCTAGCTACAGGATCCGCACCATGAACCAGGAAAAACACACCATCTACCTGGACTTGCTTGAAACACTCAGTATACAGCCAAACACCTTGGTCATGGGAGACTTCAACTACCCATCACTTACACAAGCACAAACATGATCGTTCTGAAGTTCCTGGATTTTGTTAACTCAAATGCACTGGAATAGTTAGTCTGCATTCCCACAAGGGGCTCAAATGTCCTAAACCTTGTACTTGTGCTGCCCTCCCTAGTTAAGTCAGACCATAAATCTATCTCATTTGAAGTAAAGATCAGACCTGACACCCCCACAGGAGAAAAAAAAAGAAACATTTTTCCAAAGCAAACTATCTCCTCCTAAGCAATGGTATAAATGGTTTCAAAGCCCCTGCTAACACAGGCAACAAAGACTCCTATGCAGAGAAGTACACAAACACCCTATATATCCACTTAAGCAAATATATTGACTCAGCTGTATCTGCAGGACTAAAACCAGGGCCTCCCATAAAAACAAGCCACCTTGGTGGACTGCAAGTATAAATAAGTTACACAACAAAAGAAAGACTCTGATATTTAAGAACAAGAAAGAACATACTCAGCAAGGGAAGGTTACCCTTCACAGCTTAAACAAGCAAATCAAAAACCTTGTAACGTTCTCTAAAGCTAGTTATGAGGCTAACCTAGCATCCCTAGCTAAAGACAATCATAAGGCATTCTTTACTTACATCTGAAACCTCAAAGGGAATACCCAGCTGTGTGCTGAACTTATAGGAATACCCAGCCGTGAGCCGAACGTATAGTGAACAGCACCACTCACACTACACCTGCTGGCTGACAGATTTGGTGACAACCGCCCGTCTCCCCGACCCCACCAGCCATATCCCATAGCATTCCTGACATCTGTTCTCTACCGATTATCTCCAAAGAACAGGTCATTCAAGCACTCTCCAAGGCCAGAAATATGGCCTCTGTGAGGCCCGATAACATCCCAGGCTGCATACTAAGCAATTTAAAACAAGACCTAGTGGAACCATTTAGCTGTCTCTTTAACCACAGCCTGAGCACTGGTTTTGTGCTGTCAAAGTGGAGAACAGCAACAGTAATCTCCTTGCACAAAGGGGGGGATCCATCAGCTGACCCTGGGAATTATAGACCCATTAGTTTGACCAGCCATATCTGCAAGGCCATGGAAAGATTCATCTTGACCCATCTCAGTTTGGTTTCGTCAAGGGTAGATCTTGATTATTAAACTTGGTGGATTTCTTTGAGAAAGTCACCAAAGTCCTGAATGTGGGGAAAGCAGTACATGCCACCTATCTTCATTTAGTCAAGGGATTTGGCACAATTCCCCACTCACATATCATTGAGAAACTCTCCCAGCTGGGTATTAATCCATTTGTCACTAGATGGGTAACAAACTGGCTCACAGATAGAATGCACATTGTCAAAGCTGGGGAATCCACTTCCACAAGTAGACCAGTTAACAATGATGCACCACAAGGATCTGTACTGGGCCCTTTATTGTTTGGAATCTATTTTCTGATGTCCAGTCAAAAGTAGAAGGCCTCTGGTTTAACAAGATTCCAGATGACTGTAAAGTGGGCGCAATCACAGAGTCCGCCAATGATGTGAACAAATTACAGAAGGGACTGACACAGACAAATGATTGGTGCCAGGGCCATGAACTGAAATTAAATACAACAATGTCTCATTATCCCCTTTGGCAAAGAAGTAGCCCATGCTATTTATGTTATAGATAGCACCCATCTAAGCTCAAACATAGTGGTAAGCAAAGCCTTCTACACTGCACATCTCATAAATAAGGGCATCGTATCCAAGACTATGGAGAGCATACCTCCACTGTACTCAGCCCTTATCAGACTACTGACTGAGTACAATGCTCCCTTCTGTATGTACCTCACCTGACACCTGCAGCAGCTGGAAAGACCAGAGAGGTTTCTAACCAAGAGAATTCAGGGCCTCAGAGACATGACCTACATGGAAAGACTGAAGGCCTTATCTATCACTGTACTCTTTATCATACAGGCTGCTGAGAGGGAACCTGATCCTGGTCTACAGAGCAGTCTCTCACCCTGCCCTAATGTAAGTGCTGCACATCCACAAATCAAATGTGCAAAGGTCCCTTGCTCCAGGGGTCTCAACCTAGCCTGTGACATTAATAGAACTGGTGGGAGAGAGACAGCTATACTGCAAACACAACACCCTCGCAAGTACAACAAGTGCAAAGGCCCAAAATCCTGCATATTCAATTCCGTACTTGCAAGGGTGCTGTGTTTGCTGACGTCTGCTGTTTCCTCGCTATTGGCATCGGGTGTGGTTGCCATTAACCTTGATATGGTGGAGTGGAGCTCTTAATCCCCTTGATTTGGAGTTGGAATAGCATCTGGACTTGAATTCCGTAGTGGAAATTATGTTCTTACATTTTATTATTTTTCATGACAGGGCTAGTCTACATCTGGCTGTGCTTTGCTGACTTTATTTTGGAGTAACTAGTGAATATGGCAGCATGCTTGTTTGGAATAATCTCTCTTTAGTGTACTGGTTCCAGGGATTTGTGACATTTCATCAGTTGGAAGTACACCTCATCCCTTTAGGAGAACTATCTTTGTTTAGAGTTTACCGAATATTGGGTGAGCTGGTTTTCATTCAAAACTTGAAACTAAATAAAGTGGACAGGTTGTGGCCTCCGGATGGAACCAATATATACATTCCTCCTTCTGATTCCTTTGTGACTGTTTTTGGGACTTAATACTATCGCACAGGAGACTGTGGATTAATAACCATTTGCTTTTCATTTTTCACAGCAACCTATATGGATTTATGTGAATACTGCATTGTTGAATTTGTGAACGAATATGGACCTTAGGTTTATTTAATATTTGCAAACGGGATGCCATTTTTGTGTATTATTATATAATAACTGGGGGATGGTTCCTATGTTCTATCAAGGCAATACATTATTATGTTTTTTTCAGGTATCTTGCAAAAGCCTTGCATTGGGCAGGTGAAAGCACTTGTATTTTGGTTTTATAATAAATTTGGCTTCAAGCTATTTTCAGTGTGCCTGGACCATTCGTATTTTGTGTTTACTGGTGGTCTGACTAACGGTTTCTGCTATTTCTCTGTGATTATTATGGCTTTGGTATAGTGTGAACAGTGAACTGAGGGGTATTTTTAGTGGCCATTACTGGGATCTCATGAAGCTGCATCATTAATTATATATTTTTGCTATTGTTAGATCTGACACTAAGCCAAATTTGTACGGAGGCTGTTGACTAAAATCTTGGGATATAAAATCATTTATGGAACCATATTTGCACAGATTTTGTATGCCATCAGGCTTAGTAAATGGTGGCATTTAATAAGGACATGTATCTTTTGGGGACAATGTGGACTTTTGGCATTTGTTTATAAGCAAATATAAACGATTTATGAATCAAGGTTTATTTATATGTAGGACAGAAATCTGTTGGACAACCTTCTATATATGTTAGGTGACAATACTAGTTAGTTAACCAGAGGTATTAATATGGTTTTTTGAAACATTTATTCAGCCATCAGAGAGTTGTTGACCCAATATTTTTTTTTTCAGATATTATCTAATTCAAAGTATCCTTACACAGGTGACTGTGTGCTTCCCTCTGTTTTCCAATAACATGATTACCAATTGGATGTTATATGAATAATAAGGAGGCGTAGTTTCATGTGTTTGTTGAATTTGAATATTTTGCATCTATGGTTGTGTGATTTTTGCTGATTTTTGATCACAACCATATAAGGGTCTTGACCTACACACACGAGGACTATTATGGTTCCCTGGTTATTTCTACTGAATGAACGATTTATACAGTGTGATAAACCAGCAGTGGTGATTAGTGGTGGTTTCTGCTTGTGAATAACTATCTAGGGGAATGTAGCATCTCGTATATATTGGCTTATACCAGGTTTATGTTGAATGTGGTTGCATGGAACTGGTTATGATTGTCTGAATATGGGAGGGCTATTATTGTTCCCCTATATTTATAGTGCTTATGCATTTTGGTATCTTTTTGGGATAGGAATTATAAGTTTCATTTTTAATGAAAATAAAAAATAAAAATTATTACTGCTAAGCACTATATGGGGGGTTAGCCACAGCCATCTGTACTTCACTATACTATCATATTTGTTTTTTTATTGGGTCGACACTCTGTTGCGTTGACTAGTGGTTGTTCCAGATTTGGGATTTATTTGGTATGTGTTGATTTAATAATATAATTTGGCCAGATTTGGCCATACATTTTGTATTCAACATGGACTTGGCTTCCATTCTGAAATGTCTATCTTCTGATAAAGATGACTTGCAGGTTTTTGGGTTGAGGCCTATAGATAATGGAAGTATGGAAACTGCTAACTCCAATGATTCCTCTAATCATTGTAAACTTGCTTTTCAAAAACTTATGAGAAGCATGAAAACACTCAGAACAAATGTTCGGCATTTGAAATTTTTTAAAGCTTACTAGATGAAGGGGGTTAGCCCCAGGGGATTACGGGTTAGGACTTAACCCTTAGGTCACAATAGAGATGAAACCTTAATGGAAGAATGGGCACAAGTTCAACAAAGGGCCTCTGTGCGCTTTGTTGATCTCCTATCATCATATTATGAACGAATTGTAAATCAATGCACTACGGAGGTAGAATCCTTTTCTGAGGATATCAAAACTTACAAAACCTTACTATGCTACATGCCTTAAGTGAGCTTAGTACTGAGCTACTTAACCTAGAACATCAATTAAAGGAGAAGAAAATGAGGAAATTCATCCGGGACATGGATGATTATCAAAAGGGGAAACCATTTGAAACATATAAGAATGTGAAGTTTAATACTGCTGATAGCAGACCTCAGATCCACAAAAGAAAGCGACCCAAATCTATTCTGAAGAAGTCTAGGATGGTCTCTAGTGGTACTTTGGGGGATGAATCATCCTCCATTATGGATATGGATGGCAACCACACCCTAGAGTCACCCACTCCAAAAAGACGAAATTTGGATCACCTTTGCGGGTTAGGCCCAGGAGAGGGGGCAGGGCAAATAAGCAATTTGCAGAGCCTTTTGAAAATCATGATACAACGGTAAATAATTGTACAAATGTTCATAATATTTCACCTGTACATCTTTCAGGGATTGAAATTGAACGACTGAATAAAGGCTTAAACTTTGTCCCTGGCTTTTTTGCTATGGAAGATTCTTGGGCTCAGGATGTGATTTCTTTTTGCCACCTGTTAAATTTAAGACTTTATTTTGGGTCTGATTTTTCTGCTAATAAAGATGTATTTAAATTTCACAAATCTGCCTTTATGCCCCCATGTACCCACAGGTTGCTATGTTCCAATCTAGTGTTCTCAAATATCTACATTTTGGTTCTCATGAACATTACATATTTCCCCATAATCTCTCAAATACAGAACAACAGGTAATTATGAATCTTAAAAATAATAAGAACTTGGTGATCCTACTGGCTGACAAGGGTGGGGCAGTGGTAGTAATGAATTGGGACATGTACTACGATGAGGTTTTGAAGCAACTGAAAGATGTTAGGTACTATATGTATATGCCCTTGGATCCTACCCTGAGATTTAAGGTAGAAATTGATCGATTTCTTCTGAAGCCAAGGAAGAGGGCATTATCACTGACTCAGATTGTTACCACCTTATGGTACAGGACCTGAAATCTCAATATTTGTACCTATTACCTAAGATTCATAAGGACCTTACTAACCCACCTGGGAGACCTGTTGTGTTGGGGAAGGGCTCCCTTACGGAACCCCTTTAACACTTTTTGACCCAATATCTCCAACCCCTTTTGGGATGTATTCGAGCTCGGATACAGGGCACAACACAATTTTTGGGTATCGTTTCCAATATGCAGATGGAATCGAGTTGGTTACTTTGCACCTTAGATGTTACTGTCTTATACACCAACATTCCACACTGGGTGGGCCTGTTAGTGTTACAGTATTGGCTGGATAAATGTGAACTATACCAACCAGGTTTCAATACATTTTTGGTTTGTTTTGTGGAACATTTACTCACCAAAAATGTACTATACTTTCATGGCCAATACTTTTGGCAGGTGCAGGGTACAGCAATGGGGGCATCTTTTGTCCCCATTTATGCAGATTTATTCATGGCATATTTGGAAGAGAAACTCATTTATGATACCAGTCACAACATATATCTCAATGAGATAGATATATGGAGACAGTATCTTGATAATTGTTGGATGGTGTGGAAAGCTGACAGCATGTATTTACAAGAATGTGTTGAGTATCTTAATGAGAATAAATGGGGTATTGAATTTAAGGTTAATTACTATTCACAACAAATCACTTTCCTGGACATTCTTGTTACCAGGAATACCGATAATACTCTGAATACTCAGATTTATAGCAAATACCCCAATATAATTCTTTACTTTATGCGACTAGCTTCTACCCCCAACATATTATCCAGAACATCCCCAAATCTCAATTTCTTCGGGCTAGATGAGTTTGTTCTGATGCACAGACCTATGAACACTATAGGAAAGATCTTGTGGATAGATTTAAGAACAGGGGATGTTATTTCTGCAAGCAATTGGGCCTCTACCCAGGATAGGAAGGACTTATTACATTATAGGGTACATCAACCGGTTGAAACATCCAAACTAAGGTTGATTATGGCCTTTGGTAGGAATACTGGAGTATTTATGGACACTGTTCAGAGACATTGGAACATTCTAATGGCGGATCATACATTTTCTGAGATTCTAGGTAATAGATGTTCATTTTCCTTTTGGAGAGGGCAAACACTAGGTTCCCACTTTAGTCATAAATATTCCCAGGAACACCCCATTATTTATCAACAATGCACCATTGCAGGTGAAATTTTACATGGTTGTACTCCCTGTGGACATTGTACACACTGTTTGAGGGTTATGAAATCAAGGAAATTCACAAGCAAGAACTCTGCTTTAGTTTATGATATTACATTTTTAGCAAATTGCAGCTCGGATTGGGTGATCTATCTTGCCACATGTTCATACGCTACATTTTATGTGGGGCAAACCTCTAGACTTTTACGGCTACGTATTACCGAACATATCAGTGGCATTAGAAACAAAAGACTGCTTAATGCCCTCTATAAACATACATTAGAACACAAGACTGCCTATTTCAGGATTACGCTTATTAATAAAATAATAGAGAACAGAAATAATAAGTCTGGATGGCATACAGTTCTCAACTCTAAAGAAAAAAGTGGATAATCAAGTTGGGTGGTCTTTTCCCACCTGGATTAAATGAGCGTATTTAATGGACCAATGGGAATTTATACTTAATTATTTGTGTATATATAACTTTGTGGAAGTTTATTTAGTTTGTCACTGAGGAAGGCTAATTCAGCCGAAACCGGTCTGAACCTTTTTTTGGGGTTTGGGTTTTATCCGACCCTTTATGTGTTTATTCAGCTTTTGAGCTCATGAAGCATTAAAAGTGTATTTTCAACCAATCTACTGTGCTGACCTTCTTTTTTTTAATTGAACAGACAGATATACTCCCAGAGATTGCAGCTCCTCTGGAATAAGCTCCTACTTTATGTGAAGCAGAACTCCTCAATGCCTCTATTTAAGTGTAACCTTGACAACTGGAAGGGTAACCGCAAATTCATCCTGGTGGTGGCACCTATGACCCTCATGGACACGGGCAGTTGGTGCTGATCATAGAATCACTGTGCAAAAAATGATCACCTAACTATGGACAATTAGGGTACTCGGGGTTTTTTTACATGGCTAGACTAGGAGATACAATGCTTATCAGAAGAAGCCATGGAAGTAACCATACTTCTCAACCTCTGAGCACAAAAAATCTGGACAAAGCCAAAAATAATTGGGGACAAACACCCAAAAATTGGGAGAGATTTTAAATATTGCTCCTATAAACTTCAAAAGTTGCTAGAATAACACATTTTGTGTTAAGCATAGTTTGAAGGATATAAAGTCAGGAACTCAAATGTTTACCATTATTTAGTGACTTTAATCCTCAGTGATTTGCCAGAAAACCACAAATTTTATGAAGACCAGGCCAAAAAATATGAGGGAAAAATCTGGACATTCTGCAAAAATCTGGACGGTTGAGAGGTAATAATCCAGAAGGCAGAATTTGCAAAAAACACACTATTTTAAAACACACCTTTTAAAAGTTTATTCCATTAAGCACTTTCAGCTAGAAAATACCAGCCTTCTTCAGACATTCAAAAATTATGTGACAAACTCTTTTATAACCCAACCCAAACACTTGAGTCTTAAAAACATAGGATTATAAAACAACAACATATTAAAATGAAATACTTTTAACAATACATTTTTAAAAACATTTATATAAATATTTATATATAACTATCTATGAAAAGTTTTTAATTTTAACTCACAAGAAATAGACACTGCATTATTTAACCCTGGATAAGCAGATGCATTCAAGTGTAAAATCCACCACAACTTTCTGTGTTTTAAAAAATACCCCATGGTCCCCCCTTGGGGGTTTTTTTGCAACTGTTCCAGTATGACAAATTTAAAACTATGGCTTGGGCACATGAGTACAGTTTTTGTGTCATCTTCAGTTTTATCGTGTTTATCCAGCAATAACCCATAACAAAAGAGTGCCCAACATGCATAAATTGCTCTTTTATTTAAGGCTCTGTGGACAGTAAATTTTACATCCTCTCTACAGACTGACTCTAAAGAATATTTTATAGAATGTTAATTACCAAGTTTTCATCTGTGTTTTTTCACCCAGTTCACCTAACTCAAAATTAGGCATGAATGCAGACATGATATTAAATTTGATTTCATTTATAAACCTAATACAGAATGCTTCAACAAACTGCTTGGGATGTGTCTATAGGAGAATGTGACTTGGGGCAACCCTAAGCATGTGAAAGCTCAATAAAAATGAGAACCTATGTATTATTCTGTGTAGTACACACTTCTGATTTAAACAAGAGGGTCCAAATCATTCTTAAATTGACAAGAATAAAATATATACACAAGCAATGGAACGAACCAGGCAGAATCCAGGCAAGAAGCAAAAGTACTGACTTTTGTGCTTTTATACAGCATTACTGACTTTTGTGCTTTTGCTTCTTGCCTGGATTCTGCCTGGTTTGTTCCGTTGCTTGTGTACATATTTTATTCTTGCCAGTTATTCTTTAGCAACGGAAAGATCTTGTGGATAGATTTAAGAACTTGCTGGTTATAGTTATTACACTACTTTTTATTCTTAAACTGAGCTGCAATTAACTTCTAACCTGTAAGTGCTTAGTCTCAGCAGTTCTGTTTAATTAGAGGGGCAAAACAAGTAGTCTTAAAAAGTGCTTTACTGGGAAAAAGCATGACTGGTAATTTATGCGGACACCTAATCCGCATTTTATAATAGTAAGAGAATCAGCAACCCTGATAAAAAATATTCAATTTGAGTTTAAAACTGGAATGTTTCCTTAGTTCATGCTATACTGCAGAAAAGTTTGCTGCCTTAGCATCTTAGTTTCTTCTTCATCAGTATTCTGAGTAAGGTATTAGATATATATATATATATATATATATATATATATATATATATATATATATATATATATATATATACCATATTCATAATCAGCAGTTTCTGTGATTGTCGATAAAGATCACACAGACAAACCATTCAGTAAAAACTGCAAGAAAAATGCAGCTAAGCTGGAGTTTTCAGTGTGATATCTTAAATCTCCTGTAATGGCATATATGGAAATGACCTCTTAAGGACATCAAGTGTTTCAGCTACATGGCTTCTGAATGTCCATTTAGACAGTATACTATCTTCCTCTCTCATCAGTTATACAGAACATATGCATTCCCTTGGTGGTGTTATAATGTACTATGGTTGCTATAACAATGACTCAGGAGGGAGAAGAGGCATGCTCCAATGGGATCAGTCTTATTACTGTATGTACAGGCCTGAAGACTACAAGGCATGACTGAAACAATTAAACGTGAATTATACCAAGTGAAATGCAATATCACCTGGTGGACTAGTTCTGTATTGCAGTCCTCTCTCAGTTACCTCCAGCACATTCAGCCTGACCTCTATCAAACTAGGTAAGCCCAGTAGGCAGAAATACTTAATTTTCATGATGACCCACAAAACCTGACTGGTTAAATGACTTCCTGATAGACAATGTGCAAACTGAGAATGAAGCAGTCAAACCAAGACTACAGATTGAATCAAATTAGCAGATTATAGCCTTAACCTTTTCTGATAATCTGCCAGAATGACTGTAGTCATGAATGACCACTATCTTTAATCCACACATCTGTCACCTTAAGGCCAAATATCCTATTTATCAACTTGGAAGAAAACAGCTGAAAGGGATACATTGGAATACAAAGATCATCTAGGGATCTTTGGGAACTTTTAGATGTATATAAAGAATAGTTGAGTCTTACTAGTGAACAGATGGTTGTAAAAGTACAAAAAAGTAAAACAAAAGTAAATAATGTCATAAGGCCTGGATTGATTGTAGTGATTGTATTGCTTTTAATTGAATACTACAGTGCTGAATGATGTTGAACCATAAATTGTTAGATGAAAGTTTTCTAGATGTTCATTTTTAATATGAGGATTTTCTTCCCTGTAATATCCCCATGTAAGGGCCTTTGTCCCCCCCCCCCCTCCATACTTAGAATTATAATTTACATACTTGTACTGGACCACCATTAAGCTCTACTGCTAGAATTCAAAGAAAGCTTTGACCAGTCATGTGGCTATTGACCAAGTACACTAAAGCGAAAGGTATTTCTTTGCATGGCTTGATGAAGACCCTTTTATACCATTGCAAAGCATCTGAGATACTGTTCATGCCTGCAAAATCATGTTTAGGAAATTAAATATTAGTGCATAGTTTAGCTATATAAGACTAAATTTATTTTAAAAAGTACTATAACATCAACTGTCATGTTGTGTAAAACAGAAAAAAATAATACATAAACATTCATTGTTGTTACTTTATTTCAGGGCAACAGGATTTGGTTTTTTGAATGCTTTGTGCAAAGCAGCGTCTGTACTCGGAAACGTAATATTTGGTTCGCTCGTTGGTATTACCATATCTATTCCTATTCTGCTAGCATCGACTGTTCTTGTGTGTGGTGGCTTAGTTGGACTCCGACTTCCTGACACAAGGAACCAAGTGCTTATGTAACTGGAAAACAAGCCATTTTTAATTGCTATCTTCTTTGCTATTGCGTGCCATGTTTGGAGGGTTAGAGAGCTACACAGTTTTATGATTTACAGCAACCTAAACATGTGCTAATAACAGAACTTTAACCGTCACCGACTGTGATTTGTACTATTATGAATATCTGAGCTATACAAATGTGCTTGTCACTCACTGTCTGTCTTCCTACATTACCATGTGCAGTCATTGTGATTCCTTATCTCATGTATTGTTTACTTCATCTAATAAAAATTTAAATGTACCTAGTTCTCTGGCAAAATCATGAGTTTCAAAGAAAAAGATATTTACAAAAATACAATTAACAAAACCACAAAAGCAAGTTGTTACTTTAGCAGCATTCTTAGATAATGAATTGTTTGCTGTGCCTTCAGAAATGACCAAATGTTGAAATTAAGTGTGATGCAAACAAGGTGATATCTCGCTTACTGTGCTTACCGAAATATTACTTACAACAATGTGTTAACTGATCTACAATAACTACTAACTACAAAATGGAGTGAAAATATGCTTTTCAACTGTCCCTGATTTTGCCTTAGAATGTTCTTCTTTCCCTTATAAATATATCACTAAACTGTGAAGGTTGTAACATTGAATAATGCCAATAAAGTTATTTCTTACTCTTCAGAAAATGAATATCATCATACAAGTTCTTATTCTAGTAGATTTCTGAATGACTGGTCCTGTATTAATGCTGGTTTTGCCCCTGATTCTAAATGCAAGAGTTTGACAGTTAGGGTGGAACTTAACATACCTCTGTCCTGATAAGATACAAAGTTCTAAATCTAAGATCTTAAAACTATACAAGGTTATAGAAGTCTGTTCAGTGAAGTTTACAAGATGAGCAACTTACAAGCAAAGTCCCTAAACCAATTTAACATTCCTTGATTTCCAGCACAGTCATGGCCATCGCCTTTACTGATATAACAAAAGTCTAGGACTAGCATGTAAATGAGCTGTATTTGCTCTTCAAGGGTGCAGGAAGGAACATTGTACCAAATGAATACAGGAGATAATTGCAATTATGTATGGTCACAAGGTGCCATACTGCCAGTAAACTGTGTGTTTCAAGTGGAAGCTAATCTGTTTTGAGGCAGTTCTATATGTGTGTCTCATTTTTGCCATTAATCTCCCTCCTTCATTGTGTTCACAGGGTAAGTGTCTGTTCTTCCCTTTGTCAGTGAACTTCCATGTCAGTTTGCCATTGTGGTCTTTGCTGCTTAATTGCCTGCAGATACACTTTAAGGTCCAAACTCTGCTTACCCTTCTGAGTTATTAGCAATACTGTATGGAATTTTTCTGAAACTTATAAAACATTTCTGGCCCTTCACCAGCATTCATTACACACGAGCCTCACTTGTTTGCATGGTGCTCGTACTGATAAATCTATATAAATCAGCAAACTCTGGTAAGAAAATATGAAAAGCCACTGTTGTTAAACAACACAGAAAGAACATTGTTTTCTTATTAAATTTGTATGGTACTTTAAAATAGCAGTCAGGAAAACTGTTGGATGGAATTACATTCTACATAACTGTAAGATGAATTTTTTTATTAGTTTAACATTATAAATGCAAAATGGTCTCTTTACTTTATGTGCCTGCCTGTGCATATCATCTTTTCTAATCACAGTTCAACATCTTTGGTACTCAAGTAAGTTGTTTTTGGATTCTGTTTTGTGATGTTATAAGCACATTATAAGGTGTACAACTTGTCATGTGCTTTGTAATTCTCTGGCCTTACCATGCTGTGCCAAATTCAGGTTCACAGACTAGTAGCTGTACTATTAAATGGAAGGGTTCTATGTGTGTAATTGTCACAAATGAACAACTATAACATTTGAGATTTTCTTACAGTTTAAAGCAGGAAAAGTATTTTATGATACTTTATTTGCCATCTTATTTCAATACAAAAGCTTCAATGTTTGTGTGATATGTAAGCAATGTCTATGTCTTTTCGAATGTCTTTTGTGTCTGTGTATGTAACTACTGTCAGTGTAGTAGAAATTATTTCTTCTCTGTTTTCATCTGCAAACATTGATCAAGTCTGTGAGGGCCATAGCCAAGATTGCACAGAGGAAATCAACATCAGATATTACTTAAGCTATAGTCTTGCTTTTTGTTGTGTCATAGTTCATAAAAATATACTGAATGGCAAAGACATTGGTGGCGAATAGATAAATAATAGCAATGTTATTTTATTGCTGAATCACAGAGTTTAATACAACTGGAAAAGTAAAAGCCATAGTGTTTACCTTACTGTGCAATATTATTAATCTTAAAAAGTAGAACAAATGCATACTCTGAGAGGATATTTATTTAAACAGGTGTGTTAGAGGAGTGGAAGACAGGATGCAGTTAGAATTATTCTTTATATAAACAGAAAATAAGTTGTTAAAAGCAAACGACCAGGAATCAGGATCCACTACAAATTTAATACAAACTCTCTCTAGCGCCTCGGCAAATGCCTTCCAAGGAGAATGCAAACAGAAAAAAACCACACATTTAGACAATAGAATTAATCAACCTATTTTCAATTAAACAAAACACCTAAATAATTATATACTTAAATAATTAATTAAATAAAAACTCTCCAATTACATTCTACGTTAATGCCACTAGGGGCTGAAGTGCCATATTTCAATATAAAAACTGTTTCCTTATACAGAAGTTTTTTCTTTATATTAGTGCCATATTGAGCAATAGAAACTTGTTCTAAAACAGTACCTGGCATACCCTGTGGGTTACTGTTATGATACTTTTTAAGGTGCATTGCAAGTGGACTTTCTAACTTTTCATTCCTAATATCCCTGACATGTTCCTGTAACCTAGTTTTAAAAGCCCTTTTATTTTCCCCCACATAAAACATCCCACATGGGCATTTGAGTGCATATACAATGCTTTCAGTATTACATGAAAACATACCTTTGGACTGAAAATCCTGTCCATTAATACATTGAAATGTTTTACTCACATATTGACATGTTATACATCTACCACAGGGATATGTACCTACTAAGCTCAAATTTATATTCTAGCGTGCTGTCGGAGTAAAAAATCTAGCATGGACTATCATATCCTTTAGATTCTTGCCCCTTCTAAAGGAAAAAGTTAAGTTTTTTTCAAAAACATCTACTACGTCCCTATATTTAAACAGGGAAGTCCAATAAAGTTGAATAATCTGCTTAACTTCTTCTACCTATAAATCATAGAGCATAACCGCATAGATCTTTCACAAATGATTTAATTCTTTCTTAAATCTACCTTCATGTTTATTACAATTATTACTAGGTTTATATATAATGTTCTTATTGACTTTATCTAAAGAGAGTAACACTTCCTCAGCATTATAACCCCTCTTTATAAATAACTGAGATGTTTTTTCTAACTCCTTATTTACCTCATTAGTATTATTACATAATCTCTTTACTCTCATTAATTCTCCATACGGTAAAGATTTTAATAAATGTGAAGGATGATGGCTAGTTCCATCTAAGAAGTGTAAACCATCCTCAAATGTATGAAATACCTTAGTAATGATTCTCCCATTTCTTCCTCCTGCTAGATTTATATCTAAGAAGTTAACCTTATTACCTAGTTGAAAACCATCAAACTTCAATGAAAATCTATTTTCTTGGTGGGCGTGTATGAAAATACTAACTTCTTCTCTACCCCCCTTACATATAAAAATTAAATCATCAATATATCGACAATATTTCACCACATACTTTTTGAAAAATTCTTTCTGGTACAAAAATTCCATTTCAAAAAGCCCTATCATGATGTTAGCATACATGGAGGCAAAAGCTGCCCCCATCTCTGTACCCTTCAACTGGTGAAATATCTGTCCATCAAACTCAAAATAATTATTTCTTAAACAAAAATCAACCAATTCAATTATATAATGTGAAAGGGGACTATCTCCCAAGGTTTTGTTTAATGTTTCTAGCCCATGCTGATGATTAATACTTGTATATAGACTCTTCACATCTGCTGTTAACCAGTACATATCTTTAGACCATTTAAGCAGTAATACCTGTTCTAAAAAATCAGAGCTATCTTTAATAAAAGATTTTTGTCTAGTAACATATGGTAAAAGAAAACTATGTAAAAATATACCCATATTATTAAGGAAATAGTTACATGTAGACACAATAGCACGAACCGGAGGATTCTGGGTGCCCATATGTATTTTGGGCAGACAATAAAATCTGGCAACTTCACAATTATCTATTTTAAATTTAACATCTACATCATCTTTTGAAAAATATCCTAAACATTGTCCCTTCTGTAATAAATTTTTAAATTGTTGAATGGCTTCTTCATATTCTTTAATAGAACATTTTTCATAAATCTCGCTATCATGTAAATGTTCCTAATACATCTGAACATATTGTGTAAAATGCATTAATACAACTTTATTCCCTTTATCTGCTGGTTTTAGCATAATCTTTAATATCTCGATTCAGTTTGTATTTCTTTGTATTTAACAATTCTTTTTCGAAATCCATAGGTTTACCCTGTATATCTTAGAGACATTGTTCCATATGTGCAACCCCCAATACATCTGATAATGTCTCACAGGCAGTAGTTATATCTGTTTTTAATTTTGCCTGTTTTAGTCTATCTCGTTCCACCAAAATATTAATCCATTCAATTGAACACTGGTGGGTGGCGGCTACCCACCTAGTATGGAACTTTTTATAATTTTCATCCTGCATGTCGAAAGGAGTTGTTGGGTTTTTAAAGGCTCTCAAGCCTCGAGGTGTAATGTCTAATTCTACATATCTCTGTAGGCTGAGACAATTCAAATGAACTGCCAACTCCTTTGACATAAGTCTATCCAGTTTATCAAACATTTCTTTTGTTTCATTTGATAAATAATTACCCATTCGCTGTCCAAAACCGGAAAAAGGATTACCAGTTCTTCTTTGCTGTTCTTTTAGCAAGAATTTTTGCCAAAAGGTAACCTGCTCTTCCTGGGTCACTCGTGCATTCATTTTATCACCCATAGACAAGGTATATTGGTCTATAGTAGTTTGACCCGAATCCATAGAGTCCTGCCTAAGAAGTTTAGGCACAGTAAGTGAAGGATCGCTGGACATATATGAAGAACAACAAATAAAACAAAAAAAATATGAAACAGATAAAAGCAAATGACCAGGAATCAGGATCTACCACAAATTTAATACAAACTCTCTCTAGTGCCTTGGCAAACGCCTTCCAAGGAGAATACAAACAGAAAAAAAACACCACGCATTTATACAATATTATATATAAAATTTAGAAGGGGCAAGAATCTAAAGGTTATGCTAGTCCATGCTAGATTTTTTACTCCTACAGCACGCTTGAATATAAATTTGAGCTTAGTAGGTACATATCCCTGTGGTAGATGTATAACATGTCAATATGTGAGTAAAACATTTCAATGTATTAATGGACAGGATTTTCAGTCCAAAGGTATGTTTTCATGTAATACTGAAAGCATTGTATATGCACTCAAATGCCCATGTGGGATGTTTTATGTGGGGGAAAATAAAAGGGCTTTTAAAACTAGGTTACAGGAACATGTCAGGGATATTAGGAATGAAAAGTTAGAAAGTCCACTTGCAATGCACCTTAAAAAGTATCATAACAGTAACCCACAGGGTATGCCAGGTACTGTTTTAGAACAAGTTTCTATTGCTTAATATGGCACTAATATAAAGAAAAAACTTCTGTATAAGGAAACAGTTTTTATATTAAAATATGGCACTTTAGCCCCTAGTGGCATTAACGTAGAATGTAATTGGAGAGTTTTTATTTAATTAATTATTTAAGTATATAATTATTTAGGTGTTTTAATTGTTTAATTGAAAATAGGTTGATTACTTCTATTGTTTAAATGTGTGGTGTTTTTTTTCTGTATTCTCCTTGGAAGGTGTTTGCCGAGGTGCTAGAGCGAGTTTGTATTAAATTTGTGGTGGATCCTGATTCCTGGTCATTTGCTTTTATCTGGTTCATATATATTTTTTTGTTTTATTTGTTGTTCTTCAGAAAATAATTTGCTCTTCCCATGCTCTTGACTGAGGCTTCTTGCAGATTAAAATCATGTAGAATTAAGAAAATAACAAGTATGATGGATTTTTTTAAACATTTTTCTTCCTTTTATACATCCCAGTGTAAATTTTAGTACTCAACCAAAATCATGTTCCTCGAAGTTCCTCAAAGTTCCACATTGAAAGAGTCTATCACACATTCAGTGTTAGAGATTTTTTAAGTGAAATCAATGGTAAACAGAAATTAATCATATAAATTCATTAAAGGATCTTCTTTATAAGTAAAACCAGCATATTTTAACCATCCTATGACCTTCCTAGTTGAAGTTGTTAGTAGGCCATTAGTATGTGTTCCACATTTTGCCCATTTGTTCCACATTATGAAGGCAAGTGCTCCTCATTTTGGCAATGGAAGGTTGAGAGCTATGCTGAAAGTTACTTAGAAATAGACCCAAAGACAGACTCAGAAGATTCATTCCGAGTTCAAACAGATTGAGAACTCACTTGTTTAATAGTTTAGTCACATTTTTAAAATACCAAGAGATAGGAAGAAGTTGTCTGTAACATGCATTATAAAAATTGCAAGTTGGACAGTTTTCTGCTGTTGGTTCATTCATAAACTTAAACTAAGACATTGACATTGCAAATAATGAGATAGTAAAATAACCACAAATTTCTCAATCTGACAATGTGTCATGTAAACAAATTACAGTTATGTTCTTTTCATAAATTAAATTCCAGTATAATCACTGTAAAAATAGATACAGTCCTTTTGAGGTTTCCTGAATCTGGACTAAGGGAACATCCTTTCATTTGACAGAATTTCCTTATAATACTATGATGCAGAGGAACAAGTGTTGCCAAGGTAAGTCTTATCTTTGTCCCTCTGTGATCATTCTTAGTACATTCCAAATATAGCATGAGAAAATAAATATGTGAAGATGAGTTAAATGCACTAGTTGATGAAACATTATATAGGGAAACAAAATGTATAAAATATATTACTAGCCATGTGGGTTTCTAAAAGCTTAGTAAAAGCACCAAAGTAATGAAAAAGATAAAAAATGTCATTCACTTTTCTGAATGGCACAATCCTCACAGATGTAAATTATAATTTAACATCAGCATTAGTGAAAAATAAATGTGAATTGCCTAGTGTTCGAAATATTAATTAGGCTGTATTTCAATTCATAGCTCTGCAGAGATACCACAAATATTTTTAAATGACTAAATCACCAAGGAAATTATAAAACAAAGAAACAGTAAATATTTAAAATTAAGTATGTCAAATAAATGCTCATGTAGTTTTCTGGGTAACTTGTGGCTTTTTTTTAGAATAGTCATTCCTTGCAATGTAGATATTTATGCCTGTGCCAAAATGTGAAATTAAGAAGGTACAGAACCAGACTGTATTGATTCCAATGACATCAGCCCAGGATCCAGTTCTAAAGGAGATGTAATATATATAAATGCCCTGCATCTTTACTACAGAACTACATGCAACCATTACAATGCTGAAAGTCATATTCTTTTAAGAGAGTACTATTAAATATTACATATAAAAGCAATACGGCATGCAGTATAATTTTACAATTCTTTACAGTTATTGCCAGCTTTTAAACAGCCAAATATTGTTTTATCATCACTTTATTTTGAAACAAGGCTGTGTGGCCTCAAAAATGAATGACAGTACTACACCGTCAGGAAACATCAGGGTGATATATATTTTTCTGACTTCTCGTTAAAAAAAATATTATCATCCTAGACACTAGACCCCCAAATAAATAGATACATACATAAATAAATAAATACATAAATAATGTCTCAATTATTAAAATGTACTGTGTAGAACATCAAGAAGAAAGCAAAGAACATTTCTTATTGGTCCTGTCTGTGGTGAGGATAAACCTTTGCGCATTTAAGACATATAGAAACTATGGCGATATCACATTTCCATGACTTACATTTTCCTCACTTGTTCCAAGTTTTGTACATTGCTGTATCTCTGGCCAGCTCAGTGGAGAATGATTTGCCACACACATTCTTTTACTTTGTCCAGGTTATTAAACAATCTTTAAAAAGCTCATAGATGTAGTAAAGGAGACTGCGTAATTATTTCAGTGTTGTTGCTTGCACTGAACTAAGACAACCAGTTATGTTATGCTTTGCTGAATCAATTACTCTGTTTTTTTTAATATTATTTTCAAAATAAAACCATCAAATGCTAAAAACTGAAAATAGATGGAAGAGCTGCTTTGTACTTCAAAAATGAGACACTTTCCAGAGGAAATGCAGCACCTGGTTTGTGTAAAAATTGAAAAATAAAAAACGTCTCCCTATTATAATGTTGGCACTTAAAATGCCAAATGCCAACATGCCAGAAAAAAGCCTGAAGATGTAGGAGACAAGCAAATCTCGAACATTGCTCTTCTTCTTTAAATTTCTTTTTTGCAGGGGAGCAAGCCCCCCACATCCCTAACATATATACAAACTCTGAGATTGCCATACCTCGGAGAAAAGGGAATATTCCAAGAAATGGCCATGTTGGACTTAGTATATAATTCAGTCTCCGACATTTCATATGTTTGCTGTAAAGGCACTAGTACTTCCTGAGCAGGTTAGGACAAAGAATTGCACTTTTAAATATGGTAGCTCATACAGCATAGTAACTTAAGTGGACAAAATAAAAAACATTGAAAATAGGAGTCTCAAAGTGAAGTCTTGGCAATGGTCCAGCATTTTCACACTGCACTGTAGTATATAATGCAGGACACAATCATGAAACATAGTACTGTATATATGTGTGTGCATGTATTGCAGCTTCCAGATTTCTGAATTTTTTTAAATATAGTTTCTTAGGGGAAGGGAAAAAGGCAGGAAAACCTGTGTATTATTCATCCTTCTAAACAATAAAGTATTTATTATGGGTGCAAGGGAAGTTTTTTTTCCTACAACCCTTTAGTCCCTTCTAAGAAAGCTGTCTCTGTACTTGTGAAAGGGCATGCTGTTGTTGGACAATTTTATGTACAGTATAAATATATTAAATGTGAAAGTGTGTATAAAATTATCTATAAGAAGATTATCATTATTAATGAAATACAAAACAGTATTTAATGTATATTAAACAGTATGAAAACTAAGCACTTTTGCTTTATGCTGTTAAAAGGAAAAATAAAAGAATTATCTTCTGATAAACAGTCTCTTGTTCTTGTCTTTGCCGGATCCTGAAAGTACATTATTTGAATCAAAGAACAATTTCTGAGTCACAGTTGTGAATACATTTGTTCTGATGCATTTCTTCTAAGAATACAAGAGCATATTTTTGAAGGTTTAGGTACATAACTGAGGTTCAACTGTAATGTAGTTGAACATGTAAAAAAAGTTTGACCGACACTGAATATTCTTGCATGAAATTTTATGAACATTTGGAACCTAAGTGTGAAAAACATTATTATGATGTCAAGCATTTGGTATCCTTCCTGTACTAAAGCACTGTAGGTCATTCTTGCTAGTTGACTTTTCAATTTCAGTAAACTTTCTACAGTTAATTACTATAAAGAAATAGCATAAGCAATTATAGCAAGCTCCAGTACAAATTAAATGCTTTTCAAGATAATTTAATTTAATGTACATACCTAATAGTATATGATTTAAGAAAAATTAGAAGTGAATATATGCTGCCTTCCGAAACTGCTTCAGTACTTCAAAATAACCAGAAAATAACTGGCTTCGCAGACATCAAATATCGCAGTATGGCAAAATATTTATTTAAGGAGAGGACATTTTGCTTGTCTCCCCTACACATACTTAAGGTAAAATTGCACCAGCGTCAGGAGCCCACAGAAAAAATGATGAATGGCATAATGTCAAACTCTTTTTCCCACAGGAAATCATTGCTGGTACGATTTCAAAGTGTGTGCTAGCAATGATTCACTTCTTTAGGGAGATTTCTCTGTTTTACAAGTTGGCATCTATAAGTTTGAGAGTGTGGGGGGGCTTGGCCACCCTACATCAGGAGGTGCAGAGGCGTTGTCCCCTGGAAAAAAAGAAAAGAAAGGAAGGAGCTCTTCAACCTTTTAGATTGTGGGTATTTTTTTCAGGAAGCTGATTTCTGATAGTAGAATCCATTTTCATCAGGCACTTTCCTAATGTGGAGGCTTTGTTGCCACACCCCTGGTAAAGAAATATATAACCTCAGAGATCATCCTATCTTGGAGTGATGAGAATAGCTAGTTTTGTAGGAAAATCAGGTATTCCTTCTCTCCAAAGGAGAGCAGAATCAGGGTTGGTATATTTAGGTTGCAGGGGTGTGGCATGCACAGCTGGATGCATGATTTTTTTTCTCTTAACATTTTAATATGATTAGTATTTTGTGTGCATCGAGTCATTATACACAAATAAAATTATAAATTATTTTCCTTACATTTTAATATGATTAGTATTTTGTGTGTATCATAAACCATGGCATTATTACATTTTCAGAGTTCATACTTGAGCTGTCAGTATTCTGTAAATCTGTATACATAAGATTTTGTTGTTTCATTGTCAGCCTCGCAGAAGTCAATTACAAACTCTATAATGCAGGGTCATGCACTTCCTTAAAATTCAAAAACTTTTACATTCAGGCTGGGGGAATTTTTGCCAATAAACAATATGGACTTAGATAAGAACAATTAGAAATGCATTTCAGCTTTCTCAGAGCAGTTCTAAACCACTAATATTTAACTGATTCAGAGATGTAGGAATGTGAGATGTCTGCTGATCCATTCTAAGTTCCATATAAGGGTTAGTGATAGCATATACACGACAGGTAATTCACAGTACTCTTAATCTATCAAATGTGTGTGTTGGATGGCTTATTCTAAAACAATACTGCCATTTTGTGGTGATCAGTGCATAATTCTTACTTTTAAATCCATACTTCTACATTTACTTAGTCATCAACAAAAATATGCCCAAGAGGAGGAAAGTATGTGGCAAGAAATGCCTCGATGACAACATCCTGTCTTGCTGCTGACACTGTCTCTGACTATGGTAACCCACTGTTGAATCTGTTACCTTGATTCACCTGACGTCTGAAGGAAAGAGAGATACTTTGGTTGACACTGACACTGTAGCTCACTTTTTTACCCAGTTGCACAGAATGGCTTTTCTCCCATTTCTGTATATGTATTTTCTCCAGCCAATCACTGTAGCTGTTTACACAGAAAAATGCAGCTCAAAATGTCAGTAACACAATTTTCAGGTGAAGTGGGTTCCTCCAAGTCCGTTTGCATCTTGCTATCACTGTGTACTCCATACTTTTGGTCAGTGCCAGAGGTACTAAAATTCTATGAAGGCAGACTTTTCCTGAGACTGGCAATGTGCACAGACAGCATTATAAGGCTGTGGTCTGTGGTCTGTTGTTTATCTTGCTAGCGGTCCTAGCTGTCTGCGGCCCACATTTTCTTTTCCCCAACCATTGATCTAGATTCACTAGAATTGAATGTCTTCCTTATACTGCAAAGCTTTAATGAAATGTGGTCCTTATTTTCTAAGTTGTACAATGTGATACTTGTGTTTTCATCTTTCCATTGCTTCCAAATCATCTAGTTTCCTTTCCCCCCAAGTGGGTATCATGATGATGTGTACATTGTATGGAGTTATTATGTCAAAGTGTTTCCATTTTAATTTCTTTACAAGTTGGTAAACTGATATACTAGAGAACTTTTCAGCCATAGCTTTGTAACAGTAATATACCAGAAAAAAATATTACACACACACTCACATATATAAGTATATCCATATATATATATATATATATATATATATATATATATATGTGTGTGTGTGTGTGTGTGTGTGTATCAGTATGCCATCATATACTAATATATATGAATATATCAGAATTCAACAAAGTAAAATAACATTGGCTCAGATATGAGTGAAACAACTTTATTGTCTAAACAAGTCTACCAAAAAACAAGCATTGACTCAAGATTGATCAGAAAAGCAAACCCAGTACAATTTCAACAAGAGTTTGTTTTTGATACTGATAATATGCAAAACCTACCTAGACATAAACTTTCTAACATACCATCCACTTATCCAAACCCCACCTATCAAATAAAGCAAAGCAAAATATAAATGTATACCAGCTTTCACTCCAGCAGAACACTTCCATGTTAACTTGAAACATCATATATATCACTTTATTCCCTTTATCTGCTGGTTTTATAATAAGTTCTTCATTTCTACTAAGTTGTTGTAATGCTTCCCACTCTAATTTAGTTAAATTATATTGTATATGTTGTTTTTTATTAAAAAATCACAATATAAAGATTCTGTTGCAAAATCTACATGGAAGGCTTCACTCTTGCATACCCCCACTGTAGCGGCTTTATCCCTACATCCCCTTACTCATATATAGTTTTCATTTCTTTATTTGTATTTATTTTTTGTGCAGGGTAGATGTTTCAAAGAAATCTGTCTGATGAAGATTAGTCAGCAAATGATGGATGTATAATTGCAACCCTCCAATCAGAAGGGTGATGGGATGATTTATTTAAAGAAATGGTGGTGCAGTGAGCCAGGAAATGAAAGAGATGTTACCAGGGGGGGGGCATTATGGAGAAAATACAAAAGGAGAATGCAGGCACAAACCTGAAGAATGTTGGTGACATGGAAAAGAAAACATATGCAGATAAAGTAAATAGTTGTATAGCAGAAAGGAAGGCAGAAGAAAATGAAAAATAGAAGTATGTGGTAATTTTCAAAGTAAGGAAGACAAATAAATGGACAGGTATGACTTGTGGGACAATTTAATACCTGCTTTGGGTGTAAAAACACATGAGGTAAGAGCATTTATTATTATCAACAAATATACATTTTGTGAAATTATATTTGAGATGTTTTTTTTTCAATGGAAAAGTATCTTGGAGAAAAATTGCCTCCTGCATATCAGTAAAACAAACAGCACCAGAATTACCTGTTCTAAAGACTCAAACCTTGTCTGTGATATAAATAGGACCCACTGGAGAAACAGGTATGTATCCCAGAGACTACCCTGTCTCTGGAACAGGCTCCCCATTCATGTGAAGCAGAGTTCCTCCCTAACCCAATTCAAGTGTAACTTGGACAATTGGATGTGGAACAGTAAACTCATCCCTGGCTTGGCACCTGTGTCTCTACTGGACAGAGGTAACCTGTAAATGGTTTATCTTCCAGTCCCCTGCTTGTAAATGTTTCACTTTTCATGCCCCTGCTTACACTTATCAAGGGTACCAGAACTTGTCAGAGATTTAGGATGCATGGCTAGGCTTAAGCAGGCCCTTGTGATCATTAGCCTAGTAAACACCTAGGAACCTATATAACAAATGTTAGAAGTTATAAGATATAGCAAGTTTAAACTTTGGGACAAAAATTCATGGACTTACAAAAGGAGTATTCATAGAAGTGAAATAGATTATAGTATCAGAATGTTTAGTTATAGGAGAAGGGGAGGTAGTTGATACAGGGTTTTCTGATGATCTTGCAAAGAGGTAAAGGAAAACAAGGAATATATAAAAATATGCAAATGAATAAAGAAAGATAAATGAGAAAACATGGAATGAAGAAGGAAAGAGATTAGTAATACAGTTATAGAAAGATCATATTACTATGAGAACATTTTATAAAAAAATTGTCTGAATGGTGGATGATATTTAAACTATATATTTTTTTTACAGTGGAAATATGATGTGAGAAAAGTAGAGAAAGGAAAATATAAAAGAATATTTGATGAAGTTTTGTAAGATTTGGAACATAATAGAAAGTACTGTGACAAAAGAAAAATAATTATATGAAAGAAATCCTGAAAAAATACAAGAATTGTTATATATAAACAGATATTTTTACAAGGAAAAGCAAAAGTATTGAGTTACTTAAACAGGTTAGTAAAGGAAGATGGTAGTGTAATGAAAGAAATAAAAAATAGAAAAGGAGAACTAGAAAGAATTTAGGAAAGATTATAAATAGTGTAGTACAATATGTACAAAATTATTTAAAGAAAAAAGAAGGTAGTAAAAAACATGGAAAGTAACAAAGTTAACAAAGCAAAGGAAATTTCTTTAAATGAACTAGAAAAATTATTAGGACAAGTAAATATAGATACAGCTGCAGAACCAGATGGAATATGGTATGAAATGTATAAAAAATAAAGGGATTGGCAAAAAAAATCTTTTTAAAGATTTTTAATGAATGGTTAAATGAGGGTTTTATGTATAAATAATTATATAGTAGAATTCTTAAATCCATATGGAAGAAGGAAGATAGAAGACAGTTAAAAAACTGGTGACCGATAGTATTGAATAATAATGATTATAGAGCCTTATGAAAATAATACAAAAGAGATTTAAAACTAAAATAGAAAATATTGTAGAAGATAGTATATATAGTATAAAGGGAAAACGTTATTGAAAAATTAGTTATGATAGAGACGTTGTGGATGATATTAGGGTAGAAAAGAAGAAGCCAACATCATGATAAGAAACCTTAATAAGGCATTTGATATAATCAAACATGAAATGTTATGGGTAATTATGAAAGAATGTAATATAAGGAGAAAGTTAAGAAATTATGCATGTCAGCGTATAGTAATAATAAAGTAAAAATAGGTGTAAGTTACTGGTTAAGCCAAGAGTTACATTTGAAGAATGGTGTAAGACAGGGATGTCCAATGAGTTGTATACCCTTTCTATTAGTTATGAATGTGATAGTATGTGAAATAAGTTAAAAAATGAAGGAGGAGGGTATATAACACCTGAAGGGTTAAGAATTCCACTTTTGTTAACATACACAGATGACATTATAATAATTGTGAAAAACAAAATATGGATAAAAGAAGTAATACTTTGTACAAATGAGTGTCTAGAGGTGATAAGGATGGCTTTAAATAAAGAGAAAAGTAAAGGTTTCTGTAATGTAATAAAGATAGGGGGTATATATTTTACAATGAATACAATGTTTGTGTTAGGTATAAAATTTGCGAATAAAGTTGCAAGTAGAATTCAATGGGAAAAATAATAGAAGAAGTAAAGCAAATCTGTATTTTCTGGAGAAAATACAAATAATCATTCAGAAAAAGGCTTATTTGATAAATTCAGTATTGATGGGAAAATAGTATACTTAGCAAGTGTATTTATGTTGCCAACAGAATTTGAAAAGGAATTATTGCAGACAATGTTTTCATTTATATAGGGGTTCTAGATTAAACCCAATAAAAAGAGGAGTTTTGTATGTAAACATAGAGTAAAGATGTTTAAGGTTAATTAACTCTGTGGTATATGTGGCTTCAGTAAATCTGTACAAAGTGTTAAAGAGGATAAATGAAAAAGATGAATAATTGGTAGTAAAATTGAATAAATATAAACATGATAAATTCCGGGGTACATTAAAAAAGAATAAACAGAAAAAGAGTGTATACATGAAGAAATAAAATGTTACCAAGAAAAAATATTTTCTTGGAAAAAAAAAAACTGATGGCATAGAAAAAGATAGAAAAGTATAGTATAAGAATGTAATGATAAAGTAATACTATGTAAAACCATGGGAAAATCAAATAGATGAAAAAAATAAATTAAAGCTATAAAAATAACAAGCAGTTGGTATAACCAGAAAGTAGACTGTCAAGATTTTTTATGGAAACTGGTAATAGATAAATTGCCAGTAAAAGGAAATATGCCACATAAAATGAAAAGTGGTAGAATATATTTATACTGTCTAGAAGAAACTACAGAACATGTGTTTTAATATGTAAAATAGTAAATAAGTTATATATGGGGAAAACTATGTAAAGATTTTTTTTCGAAGATTAGAAGATGTAGATAAAATAAACAAGGATATGATTAAATATGGGCATTATAAGAACAGAAGTAAATAATCTGTTAAAAGAATAGATAAAAAGTTATTTTATATTGTATGGGTTATAAGGAAAGAAGCAATGAAAGAATAGATGAAATTGTGTTTAGTGGTAATTGGATGTTAGCAGCAATATTAAGTAAAATCAGATGGTGGTTATAGAAGAAGGAGTGGGTGTCTAATAGGGATGAACATTTAGTATGATTATAAAGGAAATTATGAATATGTATAAACAGATTTGTATATCTATATAATTGTACATTTGTAAATATTTGTTAATATGTAAATATTTTGTAAATAAGAGTTTCTTTGTATATAACTAAAGAGCCCCTACTCTATGGACCTGCTAGCTGGTGCAAGATAGCTCCTACAACTGCAAGGAAAATGCATGGGAGAAGCAGTAGCATACAGAAAAAGACAAATGCTATGGAAAGTTTGGAGGTGGAACATGAGAATTTGGAGAACAATTTATTCAATATAGAGCGTAAGAATGTAAACAAAGATTCCTGTGCAGTGGATGTTACAAATGAGCAGCATTTTAGCTTTCTCCATGGAGAAGGAAATAAGCAAGTCTGTTGAAGTGGTGTGGATAAAAGAACTGGCATCAATAAGGCTTGCAGATGATGTTCTTTTAAAAACAATCAATCAGGTTGATCCAGAGGACAGTTCTGCTGTTCTATGGGGTGAGATGGCAAATAACTTTTTCAGAAGTGCTGAGGAGGATAATGTGGACAAGGAACCAGGTGATGTGGCAACAGAGAATACAGTGGTTAAAACGTATGTAGCCGTGACAGAAAGTAAAAGGAGAAAGCAGCAACAAACTGAGAAGGGGTCTTATTTTATGTTAGAAGACAATGCAGCAACTAAAACTGTGATCTAAGGGGTGCCTACCAACAATCACACTGGCAAACTACACAAAAAGGCATGAAAGAAGAGGAGGTCATGGCCAGAGAAGGAGAGATCACCCAGTTAAGTAATAAGAGGGACAAAATGTACAAAGGAGCTAATAAAACTGAGCAGCAGCCTTTTAGATTATACAAACAAGAGCAATAAATACCTCCTTGAAAAGATTACATTAAATATACACAGGGAAGTACTGCAAGATATGCAAAAAGAAACAGCCATGGCATGTGAATAGGCTGATAGAGTTGGATGCCTTCGGGAGAAGATCAAAGGCAAACTGGTCAAACTGGAAGATAGATTGAGGAGAAAAGAAATTAACATACCAGAAGAACTGGAGGGATCTGACTGTTTGCTTTTCATGGGAAGGTAACTAAGCATGTAGACTGGAATACCAGAGTCAGCAGTAGACCTTGACAGGGCCCATAGAATGCACATTCTTCATAAAAGGAAAAAACAAATCCCACCCCCCCATGCTAATAAAATATCTGACCTATTCATTAAAGTAAAGCTTTTATCTCTGCTATGAAAAAGGGGGAAAGACTTTGCAAATCAATGTTGTGTACACTGATTATTCTCTCCTGACAAGGATGCAAAGGAATACATTTATTCCCATATTTCAAAAATGTAGGCAGGCAAATCTAAAGTTCAAACATGTGTATCAAGCTCAACTCAGGTTTTCTTCCCAACTGGGATTAAAATGTTCTTGGACCCAGAAGAAGCCCTTGAAGAGTTAAACAATTATCTCTGAAACCAGCTGGACAAGGATCAGCAACCCTCCAGGCAAAGGAAGACAAAACAAGATTGGGAGAAGCCAGTCAGGGGAGGAGAACTATTTCCAGTGTTTAAGAGGACGTGAGAATAAAAAACAAGAGACATAAAAAAGTGACTGCCAGAATAACAACCCCAAGTGAAGAAATGAGAGCCCCATTGCAACAACCTGGATAAAAAGAATAACATACGTAGTTTGCCAACTGTAGACTGTTCAATCAGAGCATGATTATATGAGAGTAATGTTCCAAATGACAAAACCAGACAGCAGGTTGCACTGGAGATGACAAGATAATAACCAGCTGTAAAATAATTAGACAATATAGTGTAAAAGTACTATGGTTGTTTTACGATAATTCATTAGACTTGATAAATAAAGTTTATTTATAACAGATCAATGAAAAGAGAATAATAATTCTGAGGCATAGGTCTCAAATAAAAGATTTGTTCTTTAAGGGTTGTGACAGTTGCAAAGAGTGAGGGGGTGGGGCTTAAGCAACTTATTCACGCACTGCAGCATCAGGGGTGCTAGGCCCAAGGAAGCAAGGAAGCATCCAAGAAGCATTAACACTCGAATCTCATTAGTAAATTCACAGACTTAACACAGAACAGACACTGTAAACAGGTAGGATGAAACACATTTAAAGAGATGTAAGACATTTACCTTGGCAGTGCACCAGTTCACAGAAAAAATGATCAAGCTAGAAAGCATACAGTTAAGCTGAATGGAGTTCCAGGGGAGGTTAGGGTATAGTGCTAAGACAAGCTAAACTTGTTTCTAACTAGAGACCCAGCAGAGACATGATAAGAGTCATCCTCATAGAACAAGTATGATCAATAAGGCCAATGTAGCCCTATACTTAGTTATAGTTTTAGTTGGAAATAGTTTAAAGTTTTGTTCAAATTTGGCATGAGACCTATAGAAGAACTAGAACATTTTCCCAAGTAAACATACTACAGGGAGATGAAATAGGGAAATGACTGTAAAATGGGAGAGCTACAGCAATGGAAACCATGACTATATCACTCTGCACTTGGAATATAAATGGTTTAGGTGACAAACTCAAGTTAGAAATAGTTCAGGCCCACTGTAAAATACTAAACGGTTAGATGTTATTCTTTCAAGAAAAGCATCAAATGGAAGCATAATATGAGTTTTGAAAATGTGATATACGATACATTAAAGGCAATAAATGCCTTGAAAACATTAAATACAAAGGGGAAAGTTGCAGACAGGAAAAGTTGAAACCATTAGTAATACAGATGCTAACTGAAGCTAGAACAAAAACTGCAACTAACAAAAGGTTGGAAAGGCATCTATAGTAAGCCCTAAGGATAAAAGATAACAGGGACAAACTAAATAGAAGCAAACTTTGGAGTACCCAATTCTCTACAGAAGAATGGCAAAGCCCAAAAAAGACAATGAAATCATGTCAGTTCTGAATATTTGGTTGAAAATGCCTCCACAAATATTTTACACTCCAGAGAGGCATCAAAGGATGCTCCCAGGAGTAAATCCTCTTTGCTAGAGATGTGAAACGGGCTTTAGGGGAGACTTGGCCTACATTTTTCAGTCATGTTGAAAACTAGAACTTTTCAAAAATGAACCACAAACTCGAATTAGTTAACTAATAGTAAGTAGATAGATGATTACAATGGAATCAATGTTGGGATGAGCTGGAAGAATAAAACCCCCAAAGCATACAAAAGTCCTGCTAGAATTAATATTGCTCGTTGCTTAGAAGATGATAAATAGAAGATGGAAACAATAGAAAGTTCACCCTATTAAAGAAGTAATAAACATTGTGAGTAGTGTTAAGGCCCTTAAAAAGAATAAAGGGAGAAATAATGGGGGAACCTATATAGATGAAGAGGGTAAAATGTGCCAATCTCTTACAGGTTGGTGGCTTATATTCAGTAAGCTCCCTAACTGAATTGTAATGTGTAACAAGTGTACTAAATTCTTTTTCAGTGTTGGCAATATGTAATGCAGTGGAAATGCATTACCCATGATGTAGTTTTCATGTTATTCAAATGTTTCTTAATCATGTCAGGATGCTTTGTTTTCTCAATAAAGCTTACCTTTTGCAAAAGAAAAAAAAAAACGGAAGGGTAAATCAAGCTCTAAGCCCTTACTACTAATAGGTTTATAGGTTTATAGGTAGGTACTAGGCTATTGGCCCTAGGGCCTATATAAGCATAGCCAAAAAGGTACCCTGGCTTTCGCCACCCACGAAAATTATTTACCTGTCCCCTTGTTGAGCAGAGCCACAGAAGTGATCCCAGGGTGAATTTCCTATTTCCCATCCAGTCATCAAGATTTTTCTTGAAGAGTGCTAATGAGGAGCTTTGTTTGATATAGATAGGTAGTTTGCTCCAGAGTATGGGAAGTCTCTAGGACAGGAATCTATCCCTCCAGCGTGTTCTAGTTATTGTGGTGACAAGGTTTAGGTCCCTAGAGCATGTAGCTCAGAGGGGTTGGGATTTCTTTAAGTGGAGCATGCCCAACACCTCTGGGTTTGATATAGCTTTGTATGTTAGGCAGAGATTGCCTCTGAGTAGGCGATATGTGATGGAGTAAAGCTGGAGTTTTTTGAGACAGTCTGCGTAGGGCATCTGTTTGAGGCCGGTTATCCTCTTTGTGAGGTATTCCTGCGGCCTTTCCAGTTGTTGTAGATGTCTTGTGAGGTACATACCAAAAGGGGTATTGTACTCTATAATGGGTCTAATGAGTGACAAGTAGAGGGGAACAATGACCTCTTTTTTCCTGGATGAGAAACCTTTTGTGATGATGTGTGCCACGTAGAAGGATTTCCTGACTACTGTGGTGATGTGATTATCTAAGCAGAGGCTACTGTCCACCTGTGTCCCAAGGCCTCTTATCACACTTTCAGTGTTAAGTATACTACCACCTATGTGGTAGTTCATGGGTACAGAGTTTTTACCAAAAGGGATGACAATGCACTTTTTGGCATTGAGCTTGAGGCCATGGCTTTGACACCAAGCATCTGTCTCAGTGAGGGCCTTTTGTAGGATGTCCACATTGTTAGGAGTTTCAATTATGGCTCCTAGTTTGCAGTCATCTGAGAACTTCATTAGCCAAAGACCTTCTGTGTTAGCCTGTACTTCAGAGAAGTAGATACCAAACAGGAGAGATTCGAGGACTGAACCCTGAGGTACTCCACTTGTCACTGGTCTGAAGTCGGATTTGGAGTCTGCTACTTTCACAGTGTGGGGTCTGTCAGTGAGCCAGTTGGCAACCCATCTTGTGACATAGAGATTTATACCTAGTTTAGTGAGTTTATCTATAATTCCAGAGTGGGGGATGGTGTTGAAATCCTTGGCGTGATCTAGACAGGCTGTGTGAACCACCTTACCCTCATCTATGGCTTTGGTGACTGCTTCAAAGAAGTCTATCAGGTTTAGGAGACATGATCTGCCTTTTACAAACCCGAACTGGGTGGGGTGCAGAGTTTGGAGATTAGCAATGTCTTTGTTTATAAATTCCATGATGATACGTTCCATGGCCTTGCAGACCAGGCTTGTCAGGCTAATGGGGTGGTAGGTCCTGGGGTCCATGGTGGATCCCCCTTTGTGTAGTGGGATAACCATTGCTGTGTGCCATTCAGTGGGCACAAAGCCTGAGGTGAGGCTATGATTGAACATGGTACTTAGGTGGGGTGCCAGTTCATTCTGTAGTTCATGTAGAACACAGCCTGGGATGTTGTCAGGTCCCATGGATGCTGTGTTCTTGGCTTTGGAGTGTGATTTTTACCTGTGCAGCCATGGTTACCGTAATGTTATTCTCACAGTTACTATTATGGCTTCAGTTAAGACTAGTGCTATTCTTAGAGATGAATGACTGCTATGTGGTACTTTAGTGTTATGGATAAGTCTGGGACAACTGTGGGACACCTGAAGGCAGAAACAATGGTAATAAGCAGCTGTAATCTTAGACAATGTCCAAGACTCATTGTAACTGTGCACTAATGAGGGAGAGAG